>NC_139987.1:26435707-26525707 GCF_963993115.1 Abramis brama | reverse complement strand
AGAAAATTCGACCGATATCTTAAAGCCGATAAATAATGTATTATTTCCTTCAGCCGAGACTCTTCAGATCATCATGACGGTTTCAAATTGCTTGAAATATGATTGAAATCACTTTAAAAAAGGAAAATACAGTGAATTTTGGCGCAGGTATTGCGCATAATTTTACTCATTCTTGCAGGGTTCGCACTTATAAAGCGTGAAATTACTGCAAATGTTTATTAGCAAAACGAATCAACACAGATTATCACATCAAATCTGTCATTTGAAAAGTAATTTCAGTGAAACTGTGTCTCTCCTCTTAATCTTGCTCGCGCCTGCACTATAAGCGCTCTGCGATACAACACTTTCACGACAGCTGACGGAAATCATCGTTTTAAACCTTGCGGATTTGAACATTGCATGCGATGTTGCATCATTCATTAGTACTGACCTTTTTGAGAGACTGTTTTCTTTGTACTAACAACGCATGTAAAGAGCTCACGTCTTGGTGAGTACTCACATACGTGATGTCTTACGTGAAAGTAAACAGTTGAGAAAGAAAACACGTGTAACTGTATATCGGATCTTAATACATGTCTGTCTGTCACTTAATAACTTTGTAACTTTAATTGTAAGGATTTACCTGTTTAATGTATTAACACTAGGCGCGTTTCCACTACAGATTTGCGCAAAACTTTTGCGATTTTTTTCTAAATGTCGACAAAAAAAATTTGCGAAATGACACCGTTTTCATTAACCGATGTTATGCGACTAAAACTTAATTTTTTCCTCTCGCGATAAGTCATTCCAAAAATCATGCCGACGGACGTTGGTAGGTTTATGTATATCCCAGCAACTGCACTGGCCATTATTATTAATCAAAGGAGATGTATGTGTGTTTTCCAATCATTAATGGTAAGGAATGACCCTTATACTGTGAGCGGCTCATATGAGGTGTTTCTGGGTGTTTCTCACTCAGATCTGCTTCGATGTCTTGATTGTGGCATTTATTTGAGGTTTAGAATCCAGTATTCCTGTAATTATTTTGTCTTTTATGAATTTAATAAAGAACTCTGTCTCGTATTCTGTCCAAACACACCGCGTGATCTACGTCAGGTGACCTGCAAATGCGCAAACACTGTTTCCATTGCAGTTTTGCGAAATATTCCTTTTTTGAATGGCCTGAAAAACCTCCTCATGCGAGCGTAAAAACTTTTTTGCGATAAATGGGAGTTTTTGCGAAATTGACGTGTTTCCATTGGGCCGTATTTTCAATTCGCAATTTCAATTTGCGCAATTTGAAGGGTAATGGAAACGCGGCTAGTGAAGACTATCCAGTATTATTTTACATTTGATTACTTTTTTTAATACTACCTCCCTAAACTTAAGTGCAAATATTATCAAAAGATCATTGGTTCTAACGTGTCAAATGCACGCCTGAGCTTAAACTATATGATCTTATGTGCGTTGATTACTGTTAAAAAAAAAAAAATGTCTAAATTAGATCGTTTGAGTGACACACTGCCACCTAGCGGTGAACTTCAGAACTGCAAACGGCGTATCAAGTACTGAAAATAGCAAAATCATGATATCGTACCGTTTGAAATCAAATGTATACCTGTACTGAAATACAGCGCAACCCTAGTCCTGTCATAAAGGCTACATAAAATTGTAATGAGAATGGCTTTTAAGTGGTGAGACTTTTGTTTTTGTAATCAGGCTTTAAAAAAATTATATAAAAATTTGGATTTTCGATTTATCGGCCAATATCGGTTATCGGTATCGGCCAAAATGTTAATATCAGTGCATCCCTAATTACAATGTCTTCATAATTGTCTAAATATCTGACAAAAAAATAAATAATAAATTCACACTGTTCACAGAAATCTCCAGTTTATTCCGTTCTGTTCGCGTTAAAAAGAGGGGCGGAGCTTAGCGAAAAGTCCTCAACAGCCGATTCATGCTTGTGGACGAGGACTAACAGAGCTGTGAAGGATGTTAAGACTTTGATTGACAGTTAAGAAAGCAGTGTGTCAGAATGAACTAGGCACCTTAAAGATAGACGTGACTCTAGTGCAAAGGTGCTGGAACATACACAAGCGTTCATACACAGCGTTCACATGCATCAGACAGACTGCATCGTATCATTTTAAAAATAACGCCCTCTAGTGGCGCAACAGACCGTGACATGAACTTACACTGTTACCCCACAAGCCACGTATACTGAAAAACCGATGACCAAAGAAATCATGTTAATATTTTTTTTAATCTATCCTCCTTTCTAAAACACTGAAAAGCGGTTTGCCATTGTTTGAGACAGCTCTGTTCCCATTGGGTGTAGTTGTAAAGGGTCACATGACTCCTAACATGCACCAATCAGATTCAGCTGGCTGTTCCAGCACCTGCATTCTATGACATTAAAGGATATATGCATCCATCTAAAGGTGTCTCACACACACACACACACACACACACACACACACTTCTGCTACCATGTACACTGAGCACTAACAGGCACAGTTAGGCTGCTGTAGCGGAGGAGGGTTATCCGTTAGCCGGGCTGTTCCCTGGGCTCCTGAGGTAACGGCAGGGTCAGTCTCTGTACTCTCTGACATCTTGTCGCAGATTATGTCCACCAGACGCTCAAAGGTCTGCTTCACGTTGATGTTGTCCTTGGCGCTCGTCTCGAAAAACTCAAAACCTGGCAGACAGAAATGACACCAAACCACAGTAAAATATTAATAAATATATGTAATAAATAGAAATGTATTTTATAAATATATTAATAATTTAATTAGCAATTAAATATATTTATTAATCATAATCCATGATAATAGTTAAATATATTTAATAGTAAATAGTACAATATTGCTTATTAATATTAAATTATTGTTTATAATTTAATACATTAATACATATTTTTAATAAATAGAAATGTATTTTATAAATATATTAATAATTTAATTAGTAATTAAATATATGTATTCATCATAATTCATAATATTAGTTAATTATATTTAATAGTAAATAGTACAATATTGCTTATTAATAATATATTAAATTATTTTTTATAATTTTAATATATCAATACATATTTTTAATAAATATAAATGTATTTTATGTAAAAAAATGTAATTAGTAATTAAATATATTTATTAATTCATTAATTATTAACAATTTATATAGTAATTAAATATATTTATTCATCATAATTCATAATATTAGTTAATTATATTTAATAGTAAACAGTACAATATTGCTTATTAATAATATATTAAATTATTTTTTATAATTCTAATATATTAATACATATTTTTAATAAATATAAATGTATTTTATAAATATATTAATAATTTAATTAGTAATTAAATATATTTATTAATCATAATTCATAATATTAGTTAATTATATTTAATAGTAAATAGTACAATATAGCTTAGTAATAATATATTAGTTTTTTGTAATTTATTATATTAATACATATATTTAATAAATAGCAATGTATTTTATAAATATATTAATAATTTAATTAGTAATTAAATATATTTATTAATCATAATTCATAATATTGGTTCATTATATTTAATAGTAAATAGTACAATATTGCTTATTAATAATATATTAAATAATTCTTTATAATTTTAATATAAATACATATTTTTTATAAATATAAATGTATTTTATAAATATATTAAAAATTTAATTAGTAATTAAATATATTTATTCATCATAATAATAGTTATATTTAGCATGTAACCATCAAACTCTGTTCAATTGTATGTCGAATCTCGTGTGCAACTTCCCTCTATTTTTGCACAAAGTTGCTGACTATGTCGTGTCTTAATTCTGCGACTCAGAGAGGTTCTGTATGGATGATGCCTTAGAAGTAAGTTGCCTATGTAGGCAGAATGAGCTCTTTTACATATCGAGACAATCTTGAGATTTAATTGCTTTGACAGTGTGAAAGCGAAGAGGGAATGTCCTCTCTCACACACACATGCAGTAAGAGTGTCTATCTTCACCGCTCAGCGTTACTCTGAGAGGTTTGCACATTCTGGTGTCATCCAATTATATGCGTTTAATTATCGCCTGAGTTCAAAAGCTGCAATTCCCTCCATATGCTCTAATTTATGCACCGTGAACATATGCTAATACGTGAGCCATCTAAGGTATATATTATATTACAGTGCTTATATAGGAGCAAAAATGGGGCATGTTATGCATGGTGAGATTCATTTCCAGTCTGGTACATTTTGGAGTTTTGTAGCATTTTGTAGTAGTTCTTAACCAATGGGTTGATAGCAAAGGTTTTACAAATAGCAAAGGGAAATAAAAGTCTAAAAGTGAAAAGTTGAAATGCAATCAACCACATAGTGGTGCAGTTAGAAAAGCACAATAAATAGACTTTCAACTTTCAAAAAACACACACTTCTCATCCTTTGTTGCTGACGTGCGCTCGAGTGGTTTAAATCATCACACGCATCACACACATGACCAGCGTCGGCCAATAGTGAGCCTCCGTTCCATTCAAAAAGTATTCTCGAAAAGTATTCTCGACAACCCAGAAGCGCTGCGCTGTTACACTACGTGAACTCACTCAGAGAAACACAGAAGAAAATGAAGAGTTGAAAAAAGTCGTTATTTTTGTTTGTTTTTTGCGCACAAAAAGTTTTCTCGTCGCTTGATAAACTTAAGGTTGAGCCACTGTAGTCACTTGGACTATTTTAACGATGTCTTTACTAACTTTCTGGGCCGGCAAGTTTCAATAACAGAGAAGCCTATGGAGGAGTGAGACAGCTCTCAGATTTAATCAAAAATATCTTAATTTGTTTTTCCGAAGATGAACGAAAGTCTTACGGGGTTGGAACAACATGAGGATGAGTAATTACTGACAGACTTTTCATTTTTGGGTGAACTAACCCTTTAAGAAGTAAGTTATGCTGACCCACCTGACTGGCTCCACCGGTCCAGAAGTTTCCCAGGAGGAATCAAACTTTTATAGTTTTGGGATGAGGTCAGGAAGAGTGAACTCACCCAACTGCTCTGCCAGCATCCTGCCGTTCTCCACAGACACCACTCTCTCCTCATCCATGTCACACTTATTTCCCGCCAGGATGACCTGCGCGTTGTCCCAGGAGTACGTCTTTATCTGGGTCGACCTAGATAAAAACAACCAAGGATGTTACGATTCACTCTCACAATGCAATTATGCTCCACATACAGTATAAACAACATTTCTGCATCGCGCATGCATTATTTCAACACTGCGTGATGATGCATTTCTGTATTGTATATGCAGGGCTCCGTCTGCAAACATACACTGTTTAAAGTTATACAGTATAATCCAGGTTAATAACTGCATTTACTTTCACAGTAGGACTCATACATGCATCATTTCTTGTCAAATCTACAGTACTTCACTGGCAATTTTAGTCAAGTTTTTACAGTTGTACTGTGAAAAATCTTGCTTTTACTCTGAGTTTACGGTATTGGAAAAAATACTGTAAACAAACAAAATCATACTCTATTGCTATAGTGCATATGTCCAGCAAACAGTCTTTTCAACCACACAGTATCATTATTTTTGTCTTGCAATAATTAAAATGATCACAGAAGTACTGGGATAAAAGTTTATAACAGAAGCAGCAAATCACCTTTTGAAAGTAACTTAAAATAAGGATTGTATCAATTTCATTGTTACACCAGTAGGTGGCGACAAGTGACTTGCACCCAGCGCAATTGACTTTGTACAGCAACGCATGTATCATTCCTATTTTGCACTCACGCACATTGGACTTTTCCCTCCACAGACGCACATCGGTAAATTAGGGAATGAACTTGCGCTCCCGGGGGCGGTTCAGCGAAGAGAGGAGGCGTGTTCCAGCGCAAACGTTCCCTGGTGCTATTTTGCAGTTTCAGAAAACAATTCCGCCACTGACCAGGAGAAACCGAGTCTAAAGTCAGTGGCGCGTTATTCAGATGCTATTTTAAGGGCGCATGCTTGGCCATAATGTAGCGTGTGCACAACACACATACACTTTACTTATCTCATCTACACAGACGCATCAGTTTTCATTTTTGCAAATCATACATTATTACGATAGATAGATAGATAGATAGATAGATAGATAGATAGATAGATAGATAGATAGATCGTCATACGAGAACGTCGGTCTCCTCGGCTGTGAACCGCTCCTGGCAAATCCGCCGTTATAACAGCAACCCGCCATGAAACAAGCACGCCTGCTCTTAAAGGGAATGTGAGATGATGCTCTGATTGGTTTATTTCACGTTACGCCCAAACCACACCTATGAGTAATGAAGCTACTTCAGACCAACCCATTTTAGATTAGCGTGGGTTAGCGCTAATCTATTAGCGAGACCCGCCCACAAAGTTACTTGCGTTTCGCGCTTGATACTTGCGTTTCAGATCGTTAAAATAGGGCCCAATGAGTGAGTCATTGAATCATTCACTCAGTTTAAAAAAAATACATAATTCATTCAGATTAATTAAACTTTTTAAATAGACTCCAGCAATAGACATTTTCTCAGAACCTCTAGTAAATTACATCTTACTTTGTTTAGTTGTCTGTTCAGAATTGTGGGAGAATCTTGATCTCTGTTTGAAACTAAAAAATTGTGATTCTCCATCCAGAATCGTGCAGCTCTACTTGATGTGCTGTATTAGATTACTTTTCATCTTTTGTGATTTTATTTTATTTTATTTTTTTATTAGGAGTGATATTGTTTGATTATGTAAGGCTGTATTGTATGTGTGAAAGGTGCTATATAAATATATTTAAATTCCTTGCAATTCTTTACAGTGTGCCGCCCAATTAAAGCTAACGTTTTATAGCCGTCTCAGTGTTTAAAAGGCTTGTTTTGGTGCCATGGCAACAGCAGACAGCTGGTGCAGATTCACTAAAGCCCACGACACATCACAGCGCTTGCTCATGTATGTCGCAGCGATAATGCGGAGACTCTAGTAAGTTGCTGTTGTGTTTCCCCAGCGCTTTCACATCCGTCTGGTTTAATTAGGTGTCAGTTCACTGACCGCAGCTGGAGTCTCTTGAGTTTCACCAGACATCATTTCAAGGAGTTAAACTATAGTCAAGCTACCCTTCTGAAAAACCACATGACAAATTACTAACAAAAAGCAGCTTTTAAAAGAGGTAAAATCTTTGCAGTTTTTACAATTACACTGTAAAAGTGGCAACCTGCAATTGTTAGCTTAAAGAGCTATTTGATTTAAAATAGCCTAACCTGATTTAACCTATAAACAGAGAAAAAAATAATAATAATAATTTAACTTATTAAAAATGTATGTAATTAGGTTGATTCAGTGATGTTAAATCACATTTTTGACTTGAATAAAACTAGTTAATTTAGATGTAACCATTTTTAAGTTCTTATTTTTTTCCAGTGTACATGAAATACATTTACATGTATGCATTTAGCAGATGCGTTTATATTATTAATCGAAGAGCCAACAATATACAATATTCATAATATACAATGCCAGGTTTATTAGACAACTAGATTAGGAAACAAGCAAGCTAAATACAACAAAATCAGAAAAATACAAACAAATAATTGAAACTAAAACACTCAAATTTATAGTACAAAATAAAAAACATAGTGATAAACCGTAGTATTTCACTAAATATTTATTTAAATAATTAAATATATTTAAAAAAAATGACTGGAAAACAAATGACTGAAATGGGTAAGAATTTTTATTTTATTTCTATTATTAAATAATAATAATTATTATTATTAACATTATATTATTATTAAATTATTAGTATTAATTTTCTGTTTTTATTTTTACCGGTTCACTGAATTGAAGCTACTTGACAGGAGATTCTTTACATTTATTCATGTCTGACTCTATAATTATCTTATTTTTTGGTCATTTACTTTTATTTTACGGAAAATTTCAGTATCAACATGGTGACAGAATTACATTCCTGAGTGAACTATTACTTCAGGAAGATAACATCTGCTGTTGAAGCAGTATAATTCACCTCTCCAGCTCTGTCCTTTCAGTAAATTCAGGTCTCATTTCTGCCTAATAAAGTAATAAAGCTCGGACATCAAGCCGTTTTGCGGTTGTAATGACTCAGCATCTGACCCGAGTCGCCTTTCCTCCGCTCTACTCTTTCTGTTCCAGTTCCTCAGCCTCTTATCCGGATGTTCATTAGTCTCTCGTCTCACGCTAATTACATCAACCACTGACCACAGCCGAACGCCCAGCGGAGCGGATCGATAGGGCGGCATCCGTAAAGCCCTGAACGAGCCCTGCTGCCCTTTAATACTGAGAGAAATTTAAATGACTCTCGTTAAATATTAACCAGATGGATTCCTGAAGACTCGGTGATGCTACTTTTCCTCTAAGGCCTCTTTAAATGCTCACAGAGGACTGTTCAGGTTACATCATTCAACAGTAAAACCCTATTTACTCTCTTAATAAACGTCTTATCATCAATGGATCAGTGTAAGCTTGCATTCATAATATCCCATCAAAATATAATAACTTTCTCCACCACATGATACATACCCATACCCAAAATTGTACAAAATAAATTAATCTAAATAATAAATATGAATTTAAAAAAAATATTAAAAAAATGACCTACTTTTCATGATTTACTCACTTAATTAATACCAGGTGTAAACAGGGCCTTGGTGAAAGTCCCATGCTGAGTCCCAATTCGCATACTATCCGTCCTAAATAGTATGCGAAACTAGAATTAGTACGTCCCAAATCGTAGTATGTTGAAATGAGTATTCCCAAGATACCCGGATGGTCTACTATTTCCGGTTAGAATTCGAAGTGCAGATCAATGCACACTCTAACGGCTAACATTGCCCACAACCCATTGCGTGCGGGAGGGAGGAGCTTTGTGGTGATGGTGGTGATGATGTAAACATGACAGTCGGACGCAGCAGCGGAGATGCGCCCTATTTAACCACACTGACTTATTTGTTGTAATACTGTGGCTGTACAAATGTTAACTTTATCAGTCCAACTAAAAGACACATGGTTACTACACTTTTACTATAGTAAAAGCATGGTTCATTTTCATCGGTGTATTTTTGAGTATTATACATAATGATGAAATTAAGTTTAAAATATGTTAAACAATAGTTATACTATAAACTTTAAATATTTTAACCTCACACACGACCTGCGTTTGGTTAATCTACGACGACGCCCTGCTTCACTCCTCAATTTGGTAGAACACATTGTAAATGTATTGTGGAAAAAACGATGAGGAAAAAAAGATAAAAAGATGGGAATAGTAAATAAAATTATATTGGATATGAATGAATGAAACAGTTAACAGTCGCGGTGTGTGTAACTAGGCAACCACGTTAAAGTTCACGTTGCATGACGTCATCGAAGTATGTCCCAGAACGTGCATACTCTTTTGCTACACACTCAAAAGTATGTACTTTTTCCTCACAAAAAAAGTGCATACTTTTAGGTCGTAGTATAAGTAGGCGAATTGGGACTCAGAACCAGTTTACACCTGGTGTTTTAATCCGTCTCTTTTGTCCACTTTCAGCCACTTCTGTCCTGATTTCTTCGAGGGGAGGGTCTATGGACGGGTAAATGTATGGGCTTTTTCAGATCTTTTGATCTAATGGATAAAATAAGCTCACGCAATGAACAAATGAACGCACTGGAGACGCCGGAAAAACACACGGAGACAAACAGCTTTAGTTTCTGCTCTGACAGCCGAACGAAATCAGGAATGGTGAGAGAACATTGTGCTTGATACGTTTTCATCTTCAAAACCAAACTTGTGTCTTCAGCCGATAAAGTTTAAATCCCGTCTGGCTAGAGCGTTTCCCATAATGTTCGGTCATTAGGTCAGTAGGTGGAGAGAAGACGGTCTTTTGTGGCGGTTTGAACACATTCGACCTCATGATAGTTTACACTACGAAAGCAATCCGTTTTCAACTACCTCTGGAAGTGGAGGAAAGTGGACAAGCTCAGAACGTTTTACACCTGTATTTTAGCGTCGCCCACTTGTGATCCGATCTTAATACCAGGTGTAAACAGGGCCTTGGATATTAAACCCTCTGGCCTCGTCACTGCTGTTTTTACACCGAACAGTGAATCACTAAAGTGCTGTGATGATGATGATGTGAACTAGAGATGTTCATGCCTCCTTCAGAGCCGTCTCACTCACGACATTTGTGTTGATGGAACAATAACTTGCTTATAGTTCTCTTAAACACTGCAGATTTGTTCTGCAAACACACACACACACACACCTCACCAAAACCTACCCATCACACACATACACACACACACACACACTAACCCAACCCCTTAACCTACCCATCACACACACACACTAACTGAACCCCTAAACCTACCCATCACACACACACACACTAACCCAACCCCTAAACCTACCCATCACACACACACACTAACTGAACCCCTAAACCTACCCATCACACACACACACACTAACCGAACCCCTAAACCTACCCATCACACACACACACGCACACACTAACCCAACCCCTAAACCTACCCATCACACACACACACTAACTGAACCCCTAAACCTACCCATCACACACACACACACTAACCGAACCCCTAAACCTACCCATCACACACACACACGCACACACTAACCCAACCCCTAAACCTACCCATCACACACACACACTAACTGAACCCCTAAACCTACCCATCACACACACACACACTAACTGAACCCCTAAACCTACCCATCACACACACACACACACACTAACCGAACCCCTAAACCTACCCATCACACACACACACGCACACACACACACACTAACCCAACCCCTAAACCTACCCATCACACACACGCACACTAACCCGACCCCTAAATCTACCCATCACACGCACACACACACTAACCAAACCCCTAAACCTACCCATCACACACACACACACACACACACACTAACCGAACCCCTAAACCTACCCATCACACACACACACACACACACTAACCCAACCCCTAAACCTACCCATCACACACACACACACACACACACACACACACACACACACTAACCGAACCCCTAAACCTACCCATCACACACACACACACACACACACACACACACACTAACCGAACCCCTAAACCTACCCATCACACACACACACACACACACACACACTAACCGAACCCCTAAACCTACCCATCACACACACTAACCCAACCCCTAAACCTACCCATCACACACACACACACACACACACTAATCGAACCCCTACACAAAACCCATCACACAAAACTTTCTGCATTTTTACAGTTTAAAAAAAAACTCATTCTGTATGATTTATAAGCTTGTTTCCTCAATTTAGGCCCACAATGTCACGAGTCTGTGTGCATTCAGGTTTAAGTCCCCACCGGGATAGAAAAACATGTACACACACACACACACACACACACAATCTGTTATGCTGAAATACTGCCTTCTGCTTCAAATACTGCAAGTGTCTCTGCATGATCAGTGCAAACGCTGGCGTCACGTCCGGTGATGTTGTCTCCGATCGCATCTACACTGCTCGTGGGGTCAGAGGTCACTCACCAGTCCTGGACGGCTCCGAACGACTCCTCGTTGGTGATGTCATACATGAGGATGAAACCCATGGCTCCACGATAATACGCCGTAGTGATGGTGCGGTACCTCTCCTGTCCCGCAGTATCCTTAAAAACACACACCAAACAGCTTAGTCAGTTCAGACACTCATTTCAATTCTTAAACACTTATTCAATTAAATTCAATTCACGTTTATTTGTATAGCGCTTTTTCATAATACACATCATTTCAAAGCAGCTTTACAGAAAGTGCATGAGTCCACATTACAATTTAGAGTGATCTGTTATCAGAGGAAACTAAGTTATGTATTTCAGAAATGTACATATACAAAATCAGTTAGCTAAAACTTTATTAATTTAAACAATGTAGTAATTTAATGCAGATACAATCACACACACACACACACACACACACACACACACTAACCGAACCCCTAAACCTACCCATCACACACACACACTAACCGAACCCCTAAACCTACCCATCACACACACACACACACACACTAACCGAACCCCTAAACCTACCCATCACACACACACACTAACCGAACCCCTAAACCTACCCATCACACACACACACACACACACACACACACACACTAACCGAACCCCTAAACATACCCATCACACACACACTAACCCGACCCCTAAACCTACCCATCACACACACACACACACACACACTAACCGAACCCCTAAACCTACCCATCACACACACACACACACACACACACTAACCCAACCCCACCCATCACACACACACACACACTAACCGAACCCCTAAACCTACCCATCACACACACACACACACACACGCTAACCCGACCCCTAAACCTACCCATCACACACACACACACACACTAACCGAACCCCTAAACCTACCCATCACACACACACTCACACACACTAACCCGACCCCACCCATCACACACACACACACACGCTAACCCGACCCCTAAACCTACCCATCACACACACACACACACACACACGCTAACCCGACCCCTAAACCTACCCATCACACACACACACACACACACACACACGCTAACCCGACCCCTAAACCTACCCATCACACACACACACACACTAACCGAACCCCTAAACCTACCCATCACACACACACACACTAACCCGACCCCTAAACCTACCCATCACACACACTAACCGAACCCCTAAACCTACCCATCACACACACACACTAACCGAACCCCTAAACCTACCCATCACACACACACTAACCGAACCCCTAAACCTACCCATCACACACACACTAACCCGACCCCACCCATCACACACACTAACCGAACCCCTAAACCTACCCATCACACACACACACTAACCGAACCCCTAAACCTACCCATCACACACACACTAACCGAACCCCTAAACCTACCCATCACACACACACTCACACACACTAACCCGACCCCACCCATCACACACACTAACCGAACCCCTAAACCTACCCATCACACACACACACTAACCGAACCCCTAAACCTACCCATCAACACTTGATGAATGAATACTTGCTTTTTAACAAATGATTATGACATTTAGAAAATATAGCATTGGTGCATGTTTTTTTTTCACAGTTTAAACCCAAAATACTATAGTAACTAGAGATGCACTGATGTATCGACCAATATTCGGTATCGGCCGATGATCAGTGCCGATTACATCCTGTCAATCAAAAGAGTGCAGAAAAACGTGTCAGACTGCAACTCATACTGTGTGTGTAGAACATCTCTCTCGTGTTAAATTTAGGGAAAGTTAACGCGACAATAACAGTTAAAAAATAGTGATGTAGAATAAAGCTGAAGTTATAAATAAAATACTATTTCAGTCTTTCAAGTCAAGTCACCTTTATTTATATACAGCTTTATACAAAGCAAATTCACATTAATAAACAGAATCAATGATGCAAACTTCATCAAATATGAGACTTCAAAATGTCACGCTTCATTCAATGTGTTACTTTGTAATTATTTGTGAAATTTACTAGCAATTTCTGAGTGAAAGATGTTTCTATCCTACACTATTTTTTTTTTCAGCGTAGTTAAAGGTGCAGTGTGTCATTTTAGCTGCGAATTGCGAATTGCACCCAACAGAAGTTACGGTGGCCGACAGGAAGTGATGTCATCATCTGAGACAGCAGAGAAGAGCCAGTTAAGCAATGAGGTTTCTTTACAAAGATAAATTATGAAATTAGGTTTACGTAATTATTCAGTAAAACGATATGTTATTGCGAATATTATTGTTACTTGTTCATCATTGTGTCAGTGTTTTATTCGCTGACTTTAGCTGTAGCTTCTTTACACGAAGAACAACATAGTGACGAAACGCGTTTGTCCGCTCAGGGCCACCGTAGAAACATGTCGATGTAAGGCGACCCGCAGTGAGTGTAGAGAGAAATGCTCATTCTAAGCTAATAAAAACATAACGGTTCATTAAGGTCTTTATACACCACTGAAAACATAGATGTGTATATGATATTGCATTTCTGTCAACAGATTAGATTAGATCCAGATTAAATATTACACAATGCACCTTTAATACTTTTTTTTATAGGGAACCACAACAGCAAACCTAACATTGGATTCATTGTATCCCATATCATTTAAATAATATTCATATAATATTCCAGAAGGCTTGATGGATGAGAGCAGGAAGTCGTTTAACTTCTTATACCAGATTGTTCCCAAATTTAGCAGGGAAAAGCGGAGACCTGCCAGGGGTTACCATGGTGATGGAGCAGTACAGCAGGGAGTATCAATGGCGCGGGTTGGGTGGGTGGATGCAATACAGCAAATTATGGACCCTAAAGGGTAATATTTGACACTTTTGTAGCATGCAATCTCTCCCATCTGACCAGTTATAATAATTAGTCAAGGATTCTCGCACCAAAAACATCAAAATGTAGTTTACACGACCATTTCCACTTTCTCTCTAGCCTTTGTTATGGATTATTATTAATATGGCTGTTGATATGTAAATGTGGGCGGTCATATGCTAATGAGTTCATAATGGGCTCTGTTTCAAACCCACTACATAAAAAAGTGTACAAAACAAGCAGAAGGAAAGTTAAATCCTGTTTTGACACAAATGAAAACGGTGATATATTTGTATATTATTTCTAAAGGCTTTTTGATGATTGCTTCGCACAAAAGGTCACAGAAAGAGCGTAAATATATTTACACAGAAATAAGCCACATTAAATGTTTTAATGCAAGTGTTGTTCATACACTGTAAAAAAAAAAAAGTTGCTGCTTTAAATTTATAAGTACAATTACCTTGTACTTTAAGTCATTTCAACCTAAATTAAATTGACTTTTTTGATTTAAAAATTGTTGAATCTTGTATAACATAAAAAAGTTGCTTGACTTATTTTGATGATTTAAAGCAATGTAAAAACATATGTTGTCATTACTTATTGATCATATCATTTTTACAGTATACGCAAGAATAATATATAATAGCAACATGGTGTGTTGCTGTCTGGGTTGTTTCGTTCTGCATTCAACATTTTTATCTTTATATTAATGTGCATTACAGCTGCACAATTAACCATTAAAAGATCGGGATCTTATTTCGCCTCTGTCTCTTAAACCTTTGACAAAATCACACCATGAACATTAAAATTTGTGTTGCCGCTGCCACTGATCCAGAGAGAGCCGTTGTCATACTGTACATATTAAACAGCTTTGCAACCACACAGTTTCGTTATTTCTGTCTTACAATAATTCAAATTATCACAGAAGTTTATAGGTCAGATATAAACACTGATGGCTACGGAAGCAATTAAAATAGAGCAAATTAACTTGGCGCTTCAAATAAAGATTGTATAGATTACATTGTTACACCAGTAGGTGGCGACAAAGTGACTGTTAAAAATGTGTTTGTCATTGAATCATTCATTCAAGAGATTTGTTCAAAAACGCTGAATCATCCAGTAATTAAACAACTGAAGTGTTTATGAGTGAGTCATTGAATCATTCACTGAACCCGATTTTTAAAAAATATTTATTGTAAATGATTAAACATTTAATTAAATTAAAAACTAATGCAGCAATTAATATTTCATCATTTACATTTACATTTATTCCTTTAGCAGACGCTTTTATCCAAAGCGACTTACAAATGAGAACAATAGAAGCAGTTAAACTAACAGTAGGACAACAATAATGCAAGTGCTATGACCCTTCTCAGTTTAATTTATAGAACAGAATAGAATAGAGTAGTAGAGAAAGTGTTAGTATTACTGGATCAAGTGCTGTCGAAAAAGAAGCGTCTTCAGCCGTTTCTTAAAGGAGACATATCATGCTTTTAAATTGTTCCTTTTTACATATAGATCATACATTTGTAGTCTATATAAAGCGGAACTGCAATGCTTGGGTCTGAATTCCTCATTATTATAGCTCCACAGGCCCTTTTCTACCCCTTTTCTGATGTGCGTCTGAGAGCAACTCGTTTTGGTGCGGTCTCTTTAAATACAATTGAGACACTTCATACCCCGCCCACACTCGGTTCAACTCCACCCCGTCCGGCCATTTTTGTAGTTTGATAGCAGAGATACGATTATCTAGCGGCACAGAAACTTTTTATTCACACGTTATTAACAAAATGTCAACAACGGAAGACTTGTCCAGCCAGCCTTACATGTTCGAGCCAGAGTCGGAGCAGGAGCGAGATGAAAATGAAGACGACGAACCTGTAGAACAACGTCTTCATATGGATGTATCGCAATGGTGTGTTACTGTATTTACACATGAAACTTTGGTCTTCCGACCTTTTACCACCGTGTCGATTTATTTGGATTAATATGTGCGAGGGAGAGAGAGCAAGACAGCGTCTAGTTTGGAGACGGTGAAGTCTTGTTTACACTTTCGCCTGGCTCTGAAGAGAGAGAGTGAGTGCGCGCGCGACCGGGTCTCTCTCTCTGCTCGTTCTTTCAGTTAAACATGCGCCCTGTAACAAGCGCGGCAGTTCATCTACATTAGACGGTGTAATGAAGCGTGTGGGTTACTACATCCAACAACCGAACATTTTAACTTACCCTCTCGTAACTTCTGCATCCTTTAGCTTGGACTACAAAACTGCAGCGAGAAATAAAAATGGCGGATTGCTCGAAGTGTTGGGCCGGAAGTCAATGTCCTTATTTGGCAGTTCCGCTGCAAATACTGTGACGTAATAGTTCAAAAAACGCCATAGATAACAGAAAAATCGGAACAGGTTGAAAAAATGACCAAAACAGAATATAAAGATATCAACGAAGCACCTGAAGAGAATAATTTCATATTTTCTGTACTTCTAAACACTCCAAATATACAACAAAAAGCATTTAAGGGCTAAAAAAGTGCATTTGGCATGATATGTCCCCTTTAAAAGTGGCTATGGACTCAGCAGCTCTGGTTGAGTTAGGCAGATCATTCCACCAGCAGGGAACAGTCATGGTAAAGGTCCGAGAAAGAGATTTTGTGCCTCTTTGAGATGGCAGCACAAGACGTCGTTCACTCGTAGAGCGCAAGTTCCTGGATGGCACGTAAGTCTGAAGTAAAGAGTTAAAGTAAAAGGGAGCAGAACCAGTGGTTGTTCTGTAGGCAAACGTCAGTGACTTGAATTTAATGCGAGCGGCAACTGGCAACCAGTGCAATTTTGTGAGGAGAGGAGTGACGTGTGCCCTTTTCGGCTCGTTAAAGACCACTCTAGCTGCGGCGAGAACCTCATCAGAACCTCTAGTTACATTTACAATGCACCTTTTTGTTTTAAGAAAACGATATTCGCTAATAAGACTGTCTAGTAGATTTATCATCTAAGCGGCGCAGCGATTTTCACTTGATTGTCCTGCACTTATCAGAAGATTATTATGGGGGAAGCTGACTTTGGTGGAGGAATTTACAGCTTTACTCGCAAACTATAATTCTTGTTCATCAATAAGGTAAGAACCAGACCAGACTGATATACTCGAATTAATTGAAAAGTGTGCTGTCCGAGCAGTAATAGACGATGTTTGCTGTCGTAATGATGATGACAGTAGTGCACACAAAAGTGGTACTAGTAGATGTTCTGTGCTACGGCACGGTAACACCGTGTCCTAACTACACGCGACGCGCGATAAACGGTTGTTTTCCATGTTAATGTGTGTTTGTCCTAACCAGCCGCGACGGCGACACGCGACGATTCTATTTTAGAAACGGTTTCTATTTTTCTGCGACGTCGCGCTGGAACAACAAACACAAAGTGTGGCGATGATAATCTCAGGTACTGTTTATGTGCTTTATTTAATGTTAAAAGCGTGTAATGTGACTCTGAACATCATTTAGTGCTCCAGCTTTGAAGCTGTAAAAGCAACAATGGATAATTCACCTCAGATCTTGAAATTAAACAAATGGAAACAAGAACATTCAAACTGTGAACAAACAAGTGTATTATTTGACAAAGATTGTTTTAGTAACTCAGTAGCCTATGTGTTTTTAATAATGTTTAAATGGTGTAATATTTGTGAATTTGATTATGTAGCTTCTTATCCATTTTCTTGAGTGCCGTCAAGACCACGAGACTCCGCCCACATGCTTTTCTGATTGGGTGACTCCACCCACACGCTGTTCTGATTGGCTGACTCCACCCACACGCTGTTCTGATTGGCTGACTCCGCCCACACGCTGTTCTGATTGGCTGACTCCGCCCACACGCTGTTCTGATTGGCTGACTCCGCCCACACGCTGTTCTGATTGGCTGTGGGTTTTGATTATTTTGTCGTAGTCGTGTCGCTTCTGGTCTGGACAGACACATTGCTTGTCACTGGAATCTTTTCGCATCGTGTCTGGTTAGGACACGGCATTAGCGATCACACTACATGCATACCAAGCCTAAGCCCAACTGAACAGTGCTCAGGCCCACCTCTTCCATGCGGGACAGGTAAGGCATGGTTTAAATGGCCTGGTGTGAGTGCACCCTTATTGGTCTTTCCATGCATGTGCCAATAACACTGCCCTCTAGTGTGAAGTGGACCATGACAAACAGGCAAATCCCGAATCCTGCTCTGTCTGTGCTCTTATCTGCCACAGACAGATCCAATGAGCGACCACACACCTTATTCATACACACACACACACACACACACACACACAATACAAAAGAGAAGCACACACATATACATACACACACATACATACACACACACAAAATACAAAAAGAGAAGTGCACACACACACACACACAGAGTGGGCAAAAAAATAAAGCATCAGGCTCCATTAGGAGGCTTTATGATGATCTAGAACCGCAAGCAATTATAAAATGGGCTGTGAGCGTCTCTTTATGGCTCTGTGAAAGGCTTGTGTTTGGACACACACAGACTGAAGTAAAGGCTCTAATTACCGCAAACAGAGCCGCTGATAAGAGCAAACAACATGCGGTCGCTCCCTTAGCAGGTGCTGGTCAATCTCGGCCACGACCCGAGAGAGAGAGAGCAAAACGGACCATTCACTAGTACATACACACACACACACACACACACACACACACACACACACACACACACATAACTCTTTCAGTCTGCGAGAGGTTACATTAGGCCAGTCGATCAATTAAAAATATAATCAAATGAATAATGATACACTGATTAATCAAACTATATATAATATCAAATTACATCATTGTTGCAGACCAGCAAATCATCAAATATACATTAGAAAAAGTAGCTTTTAAAGTCAATAAATCAAATTATAAAAATACATTAAAAAAAATATATATATATATTTTAACAAGTCTACATGTTAAATTGACAGCCCTAGCTTTATTTAACCTTTATTCTCTAAAAAAATTCAAACTTATCATTGGACGTCAATTATCAAATAATACAAATATATAAAAAATGAATAAAGCAAATGAAAAAATAAATTATTATTATAAAAAATTATAAAATTAATAAATAAGCCAACATGTTAAATTGACAGCCCTATTTTTAATAGTACTTTCTTCTTTAAAAAAAAAAAAAAAAAAAAATTAAATAATTAAATTGAGTTCTACTTTTAATATACTATATTCTCCAAAAAATCAGGGATGAAATAACATACCTTTATAAGTCAATAAAAAAAATGATTTAATAAAAAAATATTTGTAAATAGTTAGTTCTACTTTTAATATACTTTATTCTCTAAAACAATCAGGGATGAAAAACGTAGCATTAAGAAAAAAAAATTATAATAAAAAATATATTTTAGAATAAATAATAAAATAAAAATAAATACAAAATTACTATATATAGTATATAATACTTTAAATAATTAAATCAGCATTGTAAATTGATTTAAAAAATTTAAAGAGAGAGAGAGACAGAGAGAGAGAGAGAGAGAGAGAGAGAGACAGAGAGAGGGAGACAGAGAGAGAGAGAGAGAGAGAGAGAGAGACAGAGAGAGAGAGAGGGAGAGAGAGAGACAGAGAGAGAGAGGGAGAGGGAGAGAGAGAGAGAGAGAGAGGGAGAGAGAGAGAGAGAGAGAGAGAGAGAGAGAGAGAGAGAGAGAGAGAGAGAGAGAGAGAGAGAGACAAAGAGAGATGATTCGTGTGAGTCACTTCTGAGATCTTATGCAAGTGGAAGAGCTTGATATCCGACAGATGAAATGCTAGTGAGCGTGTGACGCTAATGTGAGTCAGCGTGAGCGGCCCATGGTCAGACTGCAGACGGCAATGTTAAAACACTTCAGCTGCTGTAAGGGAATAACTAAAGATGACCGTGCAAGCAACACAACATCAAGACAAAACACTAATACAGAAACTAAAATGTAACTCACAATGACAATATATGAAGAAGCACGACGGGAAAACGGGCTTGCTTTAAAATCATTACATGTTATGCATTATATCCTTTATTTCACTGCCTCTAAAACACCCACCAGATGCTTCTAATAAACGATTCGGTTAAAGCACAGCCTTTTCTGACTCGTTGGGTCACAAAGCAAAGGTTGAAATGATGTTCTCTAAAAGACACTGAAGATGAAGGAGTCATTACTGTTGCAGACTCAGATGTGGAAAGGTCAAGCTGTGACTTTTGGGGAGATGACACAAACACATCATACACTGTGACACAGATAGGGTCAATGAGTTAATAAGTTTAATGCTTCTGTCTCTTCTGCAAACCAAGGCTGCATTTATTTCATCAACTAATAAGGTAATATTGTGAAAAATGTATGCAATTTAAAATAACTTAGAATTTATAATATTCCTGTGATCAAAGCTGAATTTCCAGCATCATTACTGCAGTCTTCAGTGTCACATGATCCTTCAGAAAACATTCTGATATGATGATTTGATGCACAAGAAACATTTATGATTATTATCAGTGTTGAGAACAGTTGTGCTGCTTCAGATTTGTCTGGAAACCGACAAAGGATTATTTTGTTTAAAAAAAATAAATGAATGCTTTTATTCCTCAAGGACGCATTAAAGTGATCAAAAGTGACATTAAAGACATTTATAATGTTACAAAAAGATTCCATTTCAAATAAACGCTGTTCTTTTGAACTTTATAGTCATCAAAGAATCCTAAAAGAATTTTAATGTATCACAGTTTCCACAAAAATATGAACTGTTTTCAACTTTGATAATAATTATCAATAATTAAGGACTAATAATAAAGCAGCAAATCAATTAGTGTGTGTAAATATTTCTATTTAGCTTTATTTTTATTTTAGTTTTTAGTAATTTTAGTGCTACATTTTTTTGTGTGTGTCATTTTCAGGAATTTACTCATTTTAAAAAACAATATTTTTATCTTCATCTTATATTATCTTATCTTATATATATATTGGGGTCATAAAGTCATAATATATATATATATATATATATATATATATGTATGAATATAAAATAGAAATAGAAATATGTAAACCCCTCTTCAAGCTGAAATGATGTTGGTTTTTCCTCCTTTGAGGATTAAAGGATTAGAAAAGAAAGGGTGCGGTTTTCATTTCCTATATGACAAAGTGGCACTGCCGTCATTAAAGTAACGGAGAACATGTTAAAGCGTTGGCCTGGTTCTGACGGGACCGGTCCGTTCGCACGCCGTCTGAGAGATTCATGTGTCTGGAGACGCTCCAAATCCCATGTTAAGTTTTATTGATCTGTGACTTATGTCAACCTTCATTGGGCCAATAAATTAACGTTAGACAACGTGAGCGAGTCATTTAGGAGATGGGCATCCTCTGGGAAGCGGGGATTTGATTTAGACGGATGAATGCTGGGAGTGAGCGCAAATACTTCCGATCAGCAGCTGAGCAAATGAGGAAGGGTAAAAAAGAAACGCTGACACTTTCACAGACGCTCAGCGAGCGAAGAGCAGAGAAAATCAATTCACGCTTGCACAAAGAAACTCACAGACAGCAGAGACGGAGAACCACGGCAGGTGATGGAGATATATCACGCCTACAGTATCACTGCAGTTAATGATGGCTCAAACTTTTACCGCAGTACATCTGTGACGTTTAATAAAAGCGTTTCAAGAGTAAACAGCTTCATTGATTATAATGAAAGTGATTTACAGTAGCTTTGATGTGTAGACTGTCATTTTAGTCCAAACCAAGCGATGAGCATTATGACATTATGATGCTCCACATAACGGATATGTTTTGATTTTTGCTTTCAGTGTGAACAGAGAAATTAATTATTTACTTATTGCCTGGTTAGGACAAAGTTTTGAAAATGCAAATTCAACTGGATGAAAAAGTGTGCTAAAAAAAGCCATATTCTGTATTCTTTGCACCCTTTTATTCAAATGTTATAAAAATGTGTTGGTCCCACTGAAAATCAAGCTTTTAATGTAGTTTATGTGTCTATGTGGTGTTTTTAATATGCTTTAAGACAAACCATGTGTAAATTCATAAGTTGACACCATTGCTGAGTATTTTCTCCTTAAAACTGCAGTGAACCAAAGACAGTCTCAAAAACACGCTTTGAAATCGCTGGTGTTTCTGACGTCACAAACTACCTTGTAACCAATCAGATCAACGTGTGATCGTCAACCAGTGGATCTCTGAGCTGAGTGAGTGAGTGGAGGCGGGGCTCATTTGCATATTCATAGAACCGTACATACTAAATGAGGCAAGGGTGTCGAGTTACATTCGAGATGTTTTAAGTCATGAAGAATTTTTTGTCCAAAGAAAAACATTTAAATATGTAATTTTGGTGATCAAAGATGAGTTAGAGATGAGACAATTACTGACTACAGGGGGTCTTTAAAGATGCTGTGAGCTTTTTGTTTTTCAATGCATTTTTTTTTTTTTTTTTGCATAGTAAAATAAAACCTGCAGCTGTATAAATATTATTTCATTTCCGAATGAAGTAATGTAGTTTTAATGATGAATTAGGTTTCAAATGTCTGTTTTCTTTCAGCTGAAAGGCCTTTAGTTTTCCTTTGGCTCTTCAGATTTTCTCATCATATTAACAGGCACCATTGAAGTGAACAAATTTAGGTCGTTTTTAGTACTTTTGATTTCTGGGAACAACAAAGAAAAAGCATTAAAATAAAATCGCTGTGAATGAAAGGAGACATATGCCGTGGGGAAAAGGACACACACACACATGAACTCACTCACCTCCTCATTCTACCTCTACGATTTCTCCCGAGAGGCTTCGTGGTTGAACGAGTGAGAGTAAAAATAGCTCGAGATGAACAGTCATGCCATCGGTGGTGGCGTCTCCTCGGACCACAAAGCACATGGCCGACGAACGTACAGATTTATTTGGAAATGAAGCATTTTAAGCAAAGACTGCTTTAAATTCGATACTTAACTGATAGGAATTACACTATCATCATTCTCATCCCATGACGGCAAAGACAAGTTAATCTTAAAAGCAACTAAGTAGGCTTTAAATGATAAAATACAAGACGGAAAGCAAAAATCTGCTCTATTATTGACTGCAAGCAGTGATAATATGATATTTTAAAGTCCTCCCTGTGGTGAAAATCAAGCTTTTAATGTTGTTTATGTGTCTATGTGGTGTTTTTAATATGCTTTTAGACAAACCATGTGTAAATTCATAAGTCGACACCATTGCTGAGTATTTTCTCCTTAAAACTGCAGTGAACCAAAGACAGTCTCAAAAACACGCTTTGAAATCGCTGGTGTTTCTGACGTCACAAACTACCTTGTAACCAATCAGATCAACGTGTGATCGTCAACCAGTGGATCTCTGAGCTGAGTGAGTGAGTGAGTGGAGGCGGGGCTCATTTGCATATTCATAGAACCGCGCATACTAAATGAGGCAAGGGTGTCGAGTTACATTCAAGATATTTTAAGGAAAAAACTTTTAAATATGTGATTTTGGTGATCAAAGATGAGTTTTAAGGGATACAATTATTGACAGATTGTCAGAAAATACCCATACCTTCTTGACTAACTTGTAAATTATATATTAATATTTATTTATTTATGTGTGTGTGTGTGTGTATATATATATAGATATATATATAGATATATATTTACACAGTATAAATTGTGAATTAAATTAACTCTGTATACTGGAGGTTCTGCAATTAGAGCCGGTTCAGAGGTGTCAAGTGATCACAGAGTGATCTTAATAATAAATGTAAGGCACGTAGCAACACTTCCTATTAGATTTCTTCTCAGAAACCAGTCATTAGTTTATTGCAACATCTCCAAAACAAGCATGAGGTGAAGAGAGTCTAGTTTCTTGACACACTTCTTGTCAACCCTCTACAGTGAGAGCAATGGACGAGATGCGATACTACTAAAATCATGCACTTGGCAGTGTACACAGATCTATTGATTATAAAGGATGCATTTTAGCAGAAGCCAAAGTTTAGCTTTTCAGCAACAACAAGTTAGTTTTCACTTTTTGGCCTCATGAAGTAATTATCAGAAATTTTCAGTCTGCATTAAATGCGCATTGTCACTTTAAATGGCATGTCGGGGCAAATTCAAAAGCTTTTCACTGTATTGATTGACTGGCATTCTTTAAACTCTTTAAAGCTGCTCAGATCTATAATGTTAAATGAGCTATTCTCACGGCGCTGAATGAGACACATGATTCATAGATGCGGCGGCACTTCCTGGAACAAAACGTACGGCCCAGCTGTTCCTGTCCTCCACGTCTGTTTAATATAATAGAGGAACGACAGGGGCTATAAAGACCCTTGAGAATGTTTCAGGACATTTATCCTGCGATAAATTCATGTCCTACATACTGAAATGTCCTAGGATGTGTTTTGTGAAATAATGTAAATAGTGCAATGACACTACTGAATTGAAAACAAACAAAATGTTTGGCTTTAAAGGGGTGGTATAATGCCCTTTTCACAAGATGTAAAATAAGTATTTGATGTGTCCAGAGTGTGTATGTGAAGTTTTAGCTCAAAATACCCCACAGATATTTTTATATAGCATGTTAAAGTTGTCACTTTTTGAGGGTGAGCAAAAACGCACCGTTTTGTGTCTGTCCCTTTAAATGCAAATGAGCTGCTGCTCCCGGCACAGGGGGCGGAGCTTCAACAGCTTGCACTCACATAAACATGCACTGAAAATTTCAAAAACTTTTAGCCTTTTATGTTCAAACTGGAGTCAGACAATGATGGAGAGACTCAAGAAGAAGTGACAACATGTAGAAGCAACAGGACATTTCTGAATATGACTCTCTAAAAGCGGACATTGCGTCTGAAATGAAAGGCAAGAACGGCATTAAATTCCATTACATTAAAATTAAAATATGTAATGTCATAATTATAATGTTTTGAGAGTTTAGGCTTTGCATTAGGCTATGAATTAATAAACATTTATTGATAAGAACTATTTCATGTCTTTTAATTTACAGTAGCATGAACCACGAGTAGTCGAGTAACTCGAGTATTGTTTTGATAAGAAATCGACTATCAGAAATCAGTAGTCGTGCAACCCCTATGTCCACCAGTATTGTTTCCATATTAAAATGTCGATACAATGTAAAGTATTTTCTCTGGCTCTTGTTTTCAATTATTTTGATCCGTTTTTATGCTTGTTGTTGTCGTCTGTTGACGTTGTACAAGCAGAATGTGGTGGTTGGTCGGTGTGGTTTTAGTCCCGCCCCTTCTCCACTGTGATTGGACGGCTAGGTAAAAAGTGACAGTGACGAGCACTGCGTTTTACCCAAAGTTGAACATTCTTCAGCTCTAGGCGACCAATAAAAAACACTTTTTTGTAATGCCATGGATCTCCCAGAAATCATTATGTCAGAGTTCCCATAAGAGTACCAGTTCCAACAACACAAACCACAACTAAAAGGATTATCAACAAACAATATATTTGAGCATTAAATGAGCAGATAATAAAAGCTGTGCTTGTGTAAAAATGAGTGATTCATCATAAAATCAATGACTATGGATTGCAGGTTGATGCAAAACTCAATCAGCGTTTGCTCTCCACACATGACGTTAAAGTAATGACGTTATCCGCCACCTCTTCCAATCAACGACGTGAATGTGAACCAGTTCGGAAAACACATGCACAATTTTAAACACAGGCATTTGCTTTAGGCTAGTTTCCATGCATCATCTAGATAAAACGGTCCGGTCTCTGTATTAAATCTGTATTGAAGACAAAATAAAGGCAACATACTAAGCACAATGATATCTGGTGTCATGAATAGATGATTGTCTAAGGGTTGATTCACTACAGCAAAACCAAATCCCTAATTGTGCATGAATGAAAGTGTTTAGTTTAAAAACATAAAAACATGATTCCTGCATCCGTTTCTGAAATCATTCATACCAGACGTCAGTGCCACTGAAAACATCGTTCCCCTAAGCCACTTGTAGGCTTGCTCACCACCAGCTCATCCATTTTGAGTCACACTGACTCATATGTTTGTGCCAATCTAAATAAATAATCTGTCTAGAACTACAGTATGACGCAACAATGGCTTTGATTTACGGTGTTCTTTTGGTCCGGACCCAAAAACAAAATGATAGGACTTGTTCACGCTTAGCATGATTGCTCTGTTAGTGTGTTTTATTTGAATAAGTGTGAACGCTGTTATCCGAACCCAAACAAGCGGACCGAGACCCACCTTTCCAAACAAACTTTGACTGAAATATGAACCAAAAACATCTAAACGGACCACAAACAGGACGTGATGTCACAAGATGCGACCCTACAAAGCACAGAATGCTCCAGCAAACCTGTTTTATCTCGTCATAGGAGCTACGATGGCCATTACGGTTTGGTACAGGCGTTGGAAACGTTGCAGCTGATCTTCGTGTGTGTGACGGACGGATTCCTGACGCTGTTTTGACTCCTTTACACACTTCATAAGCTCTTCATTAGTTCTCATCTGATCAGAATACCATCATATGTAGGCTGTGCACGTATAGCGAGCGCATTTAGTCCAGCACACGGCATTGTTTGGGATATTTAGGTTCGGTGTTAAAAATGACAGTAGCCACGTTTCCAATCATCCACCTATTTTTATGCGCATTTTGGGATATCGCATAAAAAACGCTGTATAGAAGGCCAAAATGCGCATAAGTTCTAAAAATGTAAGTTCTGTAAAAAACGTTTGTGCTCAATTGAGTCGGATAAACCACGATGGAAACACATTTCCCGAATAAATTCCTCAATGTGCATAAAAAAAACCTAGGGATGCACTGATATGAAAATTTTGCCCGATACCAATAACCGATATTTTGGCCGATAAATCTAAATCCAAAGTTTTATATAATTTTTGAGAGCCTGATTACAAAAACAAAAGTCTCACCATTAAAATCCATGTCCCAAGCACACAATTATGATGTTCTCATTATAATTTTATGTAGCCGATATGACAGACATGTTGCACTGAACTGTATTTTCCTTTTTGAAGTGATTCCAATCATATTTCAAGCCATTTAAAACCAACATGTCGAACAGTGCGCATCTAAATTGTCTCAGCTTAAGGAAATAATACATTATTTATCAGCTTTAAATATATCAGCCAAATTTTCTGATCAGGCCGATAACGATAACATTAAAAATTAATATATATTGGCCGATACCGATATGGTGGCCGATATATCGTGCATCCCTAAAAAAGACATGTGACTTTGCGATGGGAAGACATAACTGGACTAACCAGCGGACCAATCTCGTTTAACTTCCAGAACTGTCTTAGACGACTGCGTTCCCAAACACCAGGCATCCGTCAAGATACCTATTGCGTTTCGTCTGCATGCAATTTATTATATACGAAATTATTATATACAGCGGGATCTCATACTGCAGCAACTTCCATTTTTCTCAGTGATATTTTCCCAGACAGCAACATAGTGTCGGCCCAGATCCGGGCCACGTCTGGTACATGTGGATTCAATGCGTACCAGATGTGGGCCGGATCTGGGCCGACACTATGTTGCTGTCTGGGACCAGTTTATCAGGAAGTGACGAATTTGTTCTCTTCATCTCGCCGGATGGAAACGTTGCTTTATTTGCAAATGTTTTATGCAATATTCCCATTTTGTGCATAAGCTAAATTCGCAACTTTGGATAGAAACATGCTAAGCGAACCAGGACTAAATGTCTCTTTTTTGGGGGGGTTCTGAACCAAGAGAACAAGTGTGAACACACCCTTTAAGTCCTGGTACATGTAGCGTTCACACTGTCATTTTTAACACCGAACCTGAAGATTTATTTTTATGACGTATACTTTGCGACGGAACTTACCGAACATCCTCAACAATGCTGTGTGCTGGACTAAATGCGCTCGCTGTACGTGCACAGCCTACATATGATGGTATTCTGATCAGATGAGAACTAATGAAGAGCTTATGAAGTGTGTAAAGGAGTCAAAACAGCGTCAGGAATCCGTCCGTCACACACACGAAGATCAGCAGCAACGTTTCCGACGCCTGTACCGAACCGTAATGGCCATCGTAGCTCCTAAGACGAGATAAAACAGGTTTGCTGGAGCATTCTGTGCTTTGTAGGGTCGCATCTTGTGACATCACGTCCTGTTTGTGGTCCGTTTAGATGTTTTTGGTTCATATTTCAGCCATACCGCACCAGAGTTCGTTTGGAAAGGTGGGTCTCGGTCCGCTTGTTCGCATCAGGGTTCGGTTCGCACTTATTCAAATCGCACCAGGGTTTGTTTTAATTAGTGCTGTGCAATGATTAATCACATCCAAAATAAAAGTTTGTGTTTACATAATACATGCGTCTATAAATACACACACATGCATGTATATATTTAAGAAAAATGTGTTATTTATATCTAAAAATATTTATATTTATAATGTATATATTTAAGGTTTTTTTTTATTTATATCTAAAAAATATTTATATTTATAATGTAAATTATATATAAATATACAGTATATACATATTTCTTAAATATATACATGCATATGTGTATTTATATATTATACACAGTACACACACATATATTATGTAAACACAAACTTTTATTTTGGATGTGATTAATCGTTGCCCAGCACAAGTTTTAATCAAACCAAGCATGCCAAATGTACATTATCTTGTCATAGGTTAGTTTACCAATTATATTAAATATTTTCTGGAGCATCCTAGGCCATCTCACAACATTAAAGTCCATCCACGATAATTTCAAAACAGTCTGATGCAACTAAAAGCTAGTGTTTTTACTTTTAAGGAGGAGCGTGTGTCGAACAACATGTTGGTGGATAGACCTGAGGCAAGCCAGGCATCGTTTCAAACTACAAGGCTAGTCTAATGAAACCTGCGGTCTAAAGTAGGCCAACTCACCCATATCTGCAGTTTGATTCTCTTGTCGTTCTTGTAGACGGTTTTGACTTTGAAATCGATGCCCACCGTACTCACAAACGCTGACGTGAAGGAGTCGTCAGCGTACCGGAAGAGGAACGACGTCTTTCCTACACTGCTGTTGCCGATGATCAGCAGTTTGAACATGTAATCGAAGTTCTGGTCAGATCCTTCCTTCTGTGCCGCAGCCATCTGGAACGAGAAGACACGCTCTGAACAAACAGCTGCAGCTACACAAACGTGCAGTTTATCTGCACTCATAAATCTTCAGAATGCTTTTATTATTATTCATGCTTTTATTGTTGTAGTCTAATGGATATTATTGTGGTAAAAACAGAATGCATTCAAAAAGTCATAAAACAATAAACATAGTTTATTTATATAGCTCTATTTTATAATGGTAAGTGGATACAAATAAAAAAATATATATACAAAATAAAGGGCAGATTTTGAAACTTTTGAAATATTTATTAACAATAAAATTTAGAGGTGTTTGATAAAACTGATATGGTTATTGTTTTATTACTTTTTGTTTGCATTCTGTTTTTACCACAATAATATTCATTAGGATACAACAAAATAAACATGGATAATAATAATAATAATAATATAAAGTAAGTATTTTTGTTTATTTTTAATCTAAAATTAATAGTTTATCTTAAAATGCTATGCATTTTTCACGTAAATAAATGGATGTTATATAATTACGTGAACAGTACATTAAATAAGCAAGTAAGTTTCCCTGTGAACATTTTAGTGTTTGGAAATATTCTTGAAAATGTATTGGAAGATCCGATATTACATTATACATTATTTATTTCCCAATTCCCACCCCATTTTTTTTTTAAATATGTCTAAAAGGAATATAATAAAAGACATATTTGATGTATGGTTTAAAGATCAGTAAAGAGGAAACTGGCTTTGAAAAGTATAGGCCTAGTGAGATTATTTCTCTAAATGATTATACATGCAAACCAAACTGCATGTTTTGACACTAAATACAGTAAAACATAATAAATATCACATGTTATAAGTTGTCATTTATCAAATTTGGAGCTTGTCATTGGCCGAAAGAACCCTGGAAAGCCATCCATATAAAACCAATCCTCAAACACCATCTCAAAAATAAATACAGTCAAGCTGACAATCATTTAATTATGATAATGAAGAATGTACAGAGAGGAAGAGCTATAAAACGCTTTAGTACAGGAATATTCCCCCAACCCCCACATTACAGAGGGTTAGGGTGTGTTTCCATCAATAACCATATCCATTTTATTCACCCTTATGTTCATAACGACTGATTTCATCATATTGAGAATAAGGCTGATACATTACAACAATCAATTGTGACATATTTCGCCTTAACGTCATTTACACAATTCGGAAATCATCAGCAGAACTGTAATTATAACGAAATAACTTAATATTATAAAGCCACGTATGACACTAAAAGCTTATAAACGCAAGCACAAACCTGCATGGATCCGTCCTGACGCATCCTACCGAAGATTTGGCACGATAATTCAGTCGGTTCCCGGTGATGCTCGAATCTCTCCGTGTCCTCTGAGCATCAGCATCAGCTGCCAGAGAGAGAACGCGCGCTGACTCTCTGCTGTGCGCGCTCCCGGCCGTTCCAACGTCACTCAACCGCGCTCACTGCTGGGAGTTGGAGTTCTCTCCAAAGAATAGTTTGTAGTCCTAAAACCCGGAAGAGACTAGATGGATTGATTATCTCCTTTTTTTTACAGTCTATGATTATCTCGTTTCTAATGTGTTTCGGTGTATCAGAAAAATAATATCCGTTTATAGCAGAATGTTAGCAATTAATTTATTTTCCCTCCATAAAATTTTCTGATGAAAACTGATGTTGTAGAATAACAACAAACATCCGGACCTCGCTTGACTCATTCCAAAACGTTTGAATCAAAAATCAACAATTATTTATATATAATAACTTATTTATAAAGAACAACTTATCTAACATATTTAACGTGAGTGTTAGGAAATAAAATATTTTGGGGAAATTTTTTTTGACAAAATAATTCAGTCCACACGAAGGATTTTTATATTTTTCCCCCTTACATTAAAATCTAATAATATCATCCCGCTGGATGGAAAATAAAACTGCATTTCAGTTTAGTAGGTTTTTATTTAATTTTTAGAATTCTTGCAGAAATTATAGGGTAATAGCCTAGGTTTCATTACACATTTACACTCAGGCCTGTATAAATCCTACCGTCTTAAAATAATAAAACCAAACATTTTAACAGGTTTGTATGATAATGTTCCTTATGAAGAAATATTTACCAGAGATTTGGAGAAGTCTATAAGATGCAGATCGAAATCTCGTTGTTCTTTGCTCCTGTGTCCTGTCAATCATTTTAATCTCGGAAGCCCTAAAAACCCTAGTAGGAAGTTGGTAAGACAGTACTCGTATTAAAAAGATTTAAACAGACTTTTAAGATAAAATGACCATTTGAGTGTTTTAGACAGATTGATATTTCAGATGTAGCTCAATATATTGCAGTGGCTTTCAGAGTCTGTCAATCGTAGCGATTAAAACTGAGGCGTGTATAAGACTGACAGTGACAGGACATGATGTTTCAGTTTGTTTTCATCTTCACTGTGGTATTTACAGGCGTCTAAAATGCGGTTCGGTCACCCTGTCGAACACGTCACGTTTCTTTTGGTTGGTTCCGAGCTCGAGTCAGACAGGCGCGTGCACGAGCCTCGGGTTGTTGCAGCAGCGCGACCTCTACCGACCTCTGTTAAATATCATCCCAGTAATTACACTGAAATAGTGTTGTTTTTGTATTACGTACTATTATAGTATTTATTAATATTCTAAATTAGATTTTATTTTTATTTATTTTTTTGTTGTTTTTTAAATGTATTTGCAGAAGCTTTAGTAATTTTAGTCGACTACTTTAGCTTAAAATTATATTATTTCAGACTAGTTAGTTGAAACATTTCTCATTTTATATAATTTTTTTACGTTTTAAGTTTTTCATTATATTTAATTTTATGAGCTTTATTTCGATTAACGAAAACAGACTAAAGGTGCTTTGACTTCACAAATATTTCCCTCACTTGAAAGGAGTCGTTCACTTTAAAATGAAAATTAGCCCATGATTTACTCAGCCTCAAGCCATCCTAGGTGTATATGACTTTATTCTTTCAGACGAATACTGGTTCTTCCAAGCTTTATAATGGCAGTGAATTGCAACCATCAGTTTGAAGCTCATAAAAGTGCATCTATCCATCATAAACGAACTCCACACGGCTCTAGCGGGTTAATAAAGGCCTTCTGAAGCGAAGTGATGAGTTTGTGTAAGAAAAATATTCATATTTAAAACTTTATAAAGTAAAATAACTAGCTTCCGACCAAACAAACATACATATTCGACTTTAGCGCAACTTATGCGAGTAATGCGACGAACTGTTGATATTTACACTACACCATGGCGCACTACGCTACTTCTCACGTCATGAGTTGCGTAAGTTGGACTTTAGACGCAAGCAGATTGTGTATGTTCGTTTGGCCGGAAGTTAGAATTTTACTTTGTAACGTGTTAAATATGAATATTTTTCTTACACAAATGCATTGCTTCACTTCAGAAGGCCTTTATTAACCCGCCAGAGCCGTGTGAAGTTCGTTTATGATGGATAGATGCACTTTTATGATGGATACACTTTTATGATAGATAGATGCACTTTTATGATGGATGGATGGATGCACGTTTATGATAGATAGATGCACTTTTATGATAGATAGTTGCACTATTATGATGGATGGATGCACGTTTATGATAGATAGATGCACTTTTATGATGGATAGATGCACTTTTATGATGGACAGATGCACTTTTATGATGGATAGATGCACGTTTATGATGGATAGATGCACGTTTATGATGGATGGATGCACTTTTATGATGGATGGATGCACTTTTATGATGGACGGATGCACTTTTATCATGGATAGATGCACGTTTATGATGGACGGATGCACTTTTATGATGGACGGATGCACTTTTATGATGGATAGATGCACTTTTATGATGATAGATGCACTTTTATGATGGATGATGCACTTTTATGATGGACGGATGCACGTTTATGATGGATGGATGCACTTTTATGATGGACGGATGCACTTTTATGATGGATAGATGCACTTTTATGATGGATAGATGCACGTTTATGATGGATGGATGCACGTTTATGATGGATGGATGCACGTTTATGATGGATGGATGCACGTTTATGATGGATAGATGCACTTTTATGATGGACGGATGCACTTTTATGATGGATGGATGCACTTTTATGATGGACGGATGCACGTTTATGATGGACGGATGCACTTTTATGATGGATAGATGCACTTTTATGATGGAAAGATGCACTTTTATGATGGATAAATGCACTTTTATGATGGATGGATGCACTTTTATGATGGATGGATGCACGTTTATGATGGATGGATGCACTTTTATGATGGATAGATGCACTTTTATGATGGACAGATGCACTTTTATGATGGATGGATGCACGTTTATGATGGATGGATGCACTTTTATGATGGATGGATGCACTTTTATGATGGATTGATGCACTTTTATGATGGATAGATGCACGTTTATGATGGATGGATGCACTTTTATGATGGATGGATGCACGTTTATGATGGATGGATGCACTTTTATGATGGATAGATGCACTTTTATGATGGACAGATGCACGTTTATGATGGATAGATGCACTTTTATGATGGATAGATGCACGTTTATGATGGATAGATGCACGTTTATGATGGATAGATGCACGTTTATGATGGATAGATGCACTTTTATGGACCACTGCCATTATCAAGCTTGGAAGAGCCAGGACATTTTTTTTAATATAACTCCGATTGTATTCGTCCGAAAGAAGAACGTTATATAGGATGTCTTGAGGCTGAGTAAATCATGGGCTAATTTTCATTTTACAGTGAACTACTCCTTTAATAAAGAGAAGCTGAAAAGCTCTGGTTCTGGTGGGATATTCTCCCAGGTGCCATTTTTACCTTCAACACAAGAACAAACTGTAAATGTTATCAAGCTTCTAGATGGACGCAAAGGCCGTCTGGCTGACCTGGGATCAGGCAGTGGACGTTTGGTAAGTTTTGCTGACCTTTAAGTGAAGATAAAATGTCAGCTCATACTATCAGCTTATGTATTAACTGTCCTGTGCAGCTTTTTGCAGTGGGACTGTGGGATTAGACCACACAATGATATTCATTTAATCAAACAGCACTTCTGGAACGTAAAGTGTATGCATAAATATTTCAAGTATTTTGCATTGTAATATGTCTAGCTTTCCTTACTGTAGCTCTTTTATGTTCCAGACGGATCTGTCCGAGTACAGAAACGTGGCGTGTTCCTGCATGGCTCCTGCAGTGTTATGTTGCTGGATTGCCATGTGGGGGCGCTATAGGATCATGCCGATGCCATGCATTTTCTGGCTATTAGTAGTGGCCAGAAGGGAAATAAGCTTTTATATATCCTACAAGTTTGATGAAACCATATTTTATATTTTATAAACTACAGCTACAGGTTTTAATTTACTCTGCAAAAAAAAAAAATAATAAAAAATGCATAGAAAAATAAAAATCTCACATTGACGACAATATAACATGTTATTAATATTTTGTTGGTTCTCTTGTTTTTGCATGTGTTCATAATTTCTTTGTGTCCAAAATTATGTCGGCACAATTTCTCATGTTTCATTGCGTTATTATCACAAATAAAACAATCGACTCCAAGCACAACTACGCAATATGCTTACATAATCTTTAACAAATTATGAATAATATTTGAATAAAGGGTGAAGATGTAAATTTTCTTTTGGCCAATAAAGAACTGATCAGAACTGACATTTACCAAAATTAATAAATGCTCAAACTATTGCATTAATGTTAATGCTGTAAAGTAAAGTGTTTCCAAAACATCTTAGCACAACCTTCCATAAAGAATAAAACGAGGGTTTAAGATGTTTAATGGTGATTTATGCTTGTTAATGTGTCAGATGGGTGTTCTGGAAGAGAAGCTGTTGAAGGAGTTTCCTGAGGATGCCGGAGTCATTGTGTGTCGTTTCCTTTTCCCTCAGCGGCCTCACATCTGCACTGCTGGATCGGGACTGACCCAGGTCGGGCTTATGATGATGAACACACTGCTAGAATCATCCAGAACATCTGAACAGCTGCGCTGATGTGACGAGTAAAGCCACGTGTCAGTCTTATGATCAGTGGTCCTGTGTGACTGCAAAACAAGTCATTCCTAAACCAAGATAAAGTTTTGGATGTTTGACGTTAAATAAATTGTTGCAATGTTTTCAGTCATTTCTTGCCTTTTATTGGACATACACTGTCTAAAAGTCTGAGGTCACTAGTGAAAATACTAATATTTTTTCTAATATACGTATTATCAGCTTAATAGTTTGAGTGAGAAGTAATATATATATATATATATAGATATATATATATATATATAGATATATATATATATATATAAATATAGATATATATATATATAGATATAGATAGATAGATAGATAGTAATAGAAATAGTATATATATACTTCTCACTATATATATATAGGCTACATATAATATATATATATAAATATAAATATATATATATATATATATATATATATATATATACATTTCTACATTTATTTCAGACAGTTGCCAAGTTACCTTGAAAATAACTAAAACTGAAATAAAAATTACTAAAACTATATAGGCATAAAAATGACACAAAAAACTATTCCTCATAAAAATTACAAAATTTTATTTCAGCTTTTTCAAAATATATCATTTTCATTTAGTTTACCTTGAAAATAACTGAAACTGAAATAAAAAATATATACAGACATATCATAAAATAGACATAAAAAAACCATTTTATTTCAGCTATTTCAAATGTTCTCATTTTCATTTAGTTTAACTTGAAAATAACTAAATCTGAAATTAAAATGTATCAAAAAATTTTACAGACATAAAAAAATCCTAATAAAAAGGACATTTTATTTCAGCTATTTCAAACTTTCATTTTCATTTAGTTTAACGTGAAAATAGCTAAACCCAAACCCAAAACCCAATTTTATTTAGCTATTTCAACATTCAACATTTTCATTTAGTTTTTTTTTATTTTAATTTTGTCATTCAAATCCTAAAGCTTTGTTTGTTTCCAGGTTTAAATAAAAAATTATCACAAAATTGTCTCTGACTTTTGCATCCGTCTGTCGCATTGAAATTCAGGAAAGGAGCATGTTTTGCAAAGTCATCTTGCCTTCCGGATGGTTATTATTGATGGTTATTGGTTATCATTATATACATAAATATCTTCATGTGTTTGGTAATCTCCCTCAGTCGCCCTGGACTCTTTCATCAGCTGTAAGGTCTGTCATGATTACAAGTTATTATCCTCAGTTCCCAGGGAAAGCAAGAACTGATAAGAATGTAAATGTGTACCTTGAAATGCAGTGTAAGTCGCTTCGGATAAAAGCATCTGCCAAATGCATAAATGCAAATGTCAATTGAGCAAAGTTATTGCTGGTGGTGGTAAAGTACAAAGCTTAAAGTCCCCTGTAGTCAATCATTGGTTACACTTTATTTTAAGGTGTCATTGTTACAGTGTAATTATATATTTAAGTACTGAGTAATATTAAGCAACTACATGTACTTACTGTAAAGGTTAGGGTAGAACTAGGGTTTAGTTGAGGGTTAGTTGCATGTAATATGCATAATTTACTGTTATTACTATGGTAACATGTAACATATGTAACAAGGACACTGTAAAATAGTGTTACCCAATCATTTTATTCCTTAAAACTCATCTTTGATCACTAAAATGACATATTTAAGCATTTTTTCCTTGAAAATAAATTCTTCATGCCTTAAAATATTGAATGTAAATCTACACCCTTGCCTCATTTTCTCTGATGAGTGAAACAATGGTCTCTTAAAAAAGGAAGGGTCTATTGTTTACATTACACAACAGGCATATGCTTTCAATTTTACACTGTTTGGTGTTACATAAAGCAGTCTGCGCTGTGAATATTCGTTGTTTGCATGCAATAAATATAAATGTTTACCTGTTGAATATAAGTATAAATAACTAAGATTCAGCATGTAAACACTTTATATTGAAAACAAGCCTTCACTGAACAGCATCAACACACTCCCACTCTCTCTGAAGACCTTCAGAAAACAAGCAATGTTCTGGAAATGTTTCTGGCCCCTGCTTTCTTCAATAAAGTAGAGCAGTGTTCACTTCATCTCACAAGAAGATGACTTCTTCTATAAAGACCAATACACAACACATACTGTTTGCATTAGCGGTGCCACTAGATATATGCAAAAAAAAAAAATATATATATATAGAGTAGGCCTATGATATTATAAACCCATAATTTATTGGTATAACTTAGAATTTTAATATCATCATATTACCCTATGCCTATACCCTATTACATAAATGCTTTTTTTATTTATCTATCTGCACCCAAACAATTATGATGAATCTGTTGTGCATGTCAGGCTGCTTTGATTTTTATTAAATCCCAGGATATTTGTGATATTAAATGAATTCTTTATGGCAACTATTTAATTTTCACTAGATAAAATGCTAATTTTTTATATCAGGAATTACATTTCCAATAGTAAAAATGTGAATTCTGGATATCAACAATGACGTCATCACTCACAGAAACACAAATTCTTGATCAAGAATTAAATTTCAACTAGTAAAAACTATAATTCTTGATATCCGTAATTGAATTTCCACTATATAGTCCAGTCATTTTATGAAAAAAGGTTGAACAAATTGCAACAGAAGCAAGCTCAACTGATTTTGTATCCTCAATATGTCCTGAATAAGGAAAAAAAAGCCTCGAAGAATCAGGGGGAAGTTTTGAAAAAGACCCAAATAATAGCCTATTCATTCTTCATAATTAGATTATTATCTAATACATAATTAGATTATGCACCGTTTGTCCATGTTAACAAACAATTTCAAAAAACTTGTAATACATTTTTTGTTTGTCTTGATGTAAGTAATCAACTCAGTAATTTTCATGGTGATATCTAAAGGTTAAAATTTTTACCCTATTCACGTAAGAAAAATAATGAATATGCGCATGAATAGGATATATTTGGGTCTTTTTCGAAACTTTCCCCTAATGGGATTCTTCAGGACTTTTTTTTCCTTACTCAGGACATATTGAGGATACAAAATCAGTTGAGTTTGCTTCTGTTGCAATTTGTTCATGGTTGACCCCCATTTTGGCTTAAAATGACTGGACTAATAGGTTGCCATTCAAATTCAATTGTTGATATCAAGAATGTTTTTTTTTTTTTTTACTATTTCACATGTTAGAAATACAATTCTTAGTAAAAATCATAATTTTTTATATCAATTACGTAGTTACTAAAAATATAAACTCAATTGTCACTAGCTGAAATATTAGGCCTAATTCTTGATATCTGTAAATGTATTTCAACGTTACATTTGTAATTTCTGACATCTGTGAAAATGTATTTATGATATCAATAATTAGGAGAGTAATTTCAGATCTAAAATGGCTTTCTTACAAAAAAAATCACATTCATGATATCAGAAATTAACATTGTCACTAGTGGCAAATTATTGATTTCAAAAATGAACATTTTATCTAGTAGCAATTTAATTAAGTTGATATCAAGAACAGACATTTGCACTAGTAACCACAATTACTGATATCAAAAATTATGATTTTTACTATTAAGAATTTAATTGATATGTGAATTCAACTATTAAAAACTATAATTCTTGATATCAACAATTGAATTTGAATGGCAGCCTATGGTGACATTTAACTTGTGGAAATTCAATTAGGCTACAGATATCAAGAATTATAGTTTTTACTAGTTGAAATTGATATCAAGAATTTGCATTTCTGCGAGCGATGGCGTCATTGTTGATATCAAGAATTTGCATTTTAACTAGTGAAAATGGAGTTGCTGATATCAAGAATTCATATCCTGCAATGCATAAGTCAAAGGTCAAAACGGCTTGATATAGTGTGTGTGTGTGTGTGTGTGTGTGTGTCAGACAGTATGAGTCATACATGCACCACACATCTAAACCTGTAGTAAAACTAGTGTAAAGCATCACATGGTGGCGCTAGAGATCTTTACTCTAACTAACCCATAGTCTCTGAAACATGTCCATGCATGTCCTGCTCAAACTAAATATTATAACATACAGAATATATGGACAGACTGAATGTTGTAATAATGAAGTATAAATAAAATACAAAAAAAAATCGAAAATAAAACATTGCAGGATACACAGAAAACAGAAAAATAAAGGCGTGTTTTGACTACTTTTTTTTTTTTTTTTTTTTTACAAAATAATAATAATAATAATAAATAAAAATTCGAGATTTAGTTTAATTATATTTTAGATTTTATTTCAATTTAAAGTTATAGGCTACATTTAATTAAAATTAAATAAAAGTTAATATCGTGATTTACAGATCTATCTAATCTCAGGAATAAAATATTCCATCTTTGAGACGCGCGTCTTCATTCCAGCGCTCAGTGAACGCGCGTGACGCGCCAGTGAAAATAAAATAAGTGGGCGGAGCCTCCGCGCGCGCGTGTATAAGACTGAAGCTCTGTGATGATTTCTCGCAGTCGGACTCGAGCATGGACATACTCAGGACTATAACACACCACCATCATCATCATCACCATCATCAGCCTGTGAACAACGGCAAGATGTGTGAACACACACACCACAGACCCACCGAGAGCAGACGAGGGAAAGCAGAGGATAATAATAATGCTCATGCCACGCAAGAAATGTCACGCATCATCACGGATTCAACCACTGGGAAATGTTACTGTAGAGGAAAAGTTTTGGGCAAGGTAAATATTTTACATTTGACTCATGAAAAAGTAATACAATGGAGCACCATGTAAATACCATAGTACAAAAAACATGGTATCAGTACCAACATATAATAAATATTTAAAAGTGCATTTAAAAGTGCATTGTTTCATTTTATTAATTAGTAATGCATAGAGGTAAATAATAGATTTGAATATACAATTGAATATACTGATATGTAATGCTCTTATAATGCATCCTCTCTCTCTCTCTCTCGCTCTCTCTCTCTCTCTGTTTCAGGGCGGTTTTGCAAAATGCTATGAATTTACAGATCTAAGCACTGGGAAAATGTATGCAGCCAAAATCATTCCACACACGCGCGTCTCCAAACCTCACCAAAGGGAAAAGGTAACTTGCTGTCCTGTCGTCACGCATTTGCTGCTGGCTGCATTGCTTAAATCGCTAATTAAGTTTTTTGCAACCGTTTGATTGACAGATCGACCGAGAAATCGAGTTGCACAGAGCCCTGCATCACAAACACATCGTTCACTTCTACCAGCACTTCGAGGACAAAGATAACATCTACATCCTGCTCGAATACTGCAGCAGACGGGTGAGTGCTGTTGACGTCTCTCTATAATAATAGGTCTAGGAAATATTGTTGCGCTGACGTATTTTGTTGTTCTTCAGTCTCTAGCACATATTCTCAAGGCCCGAAAGGTGCTTACAGAACCAGAGGTTCGGTACTACCTGAGACAGATCGTCTCGGGGTTAAAGTATCTCCACGAGCAAGAAATTCTGCACAGAGACCTTAAACTAGGTAAGCATCTAGAGCATTCATTCATTCCCTGAATAATACAGAAATCCCTTTCGTAACCTGATTCTGTTGCTTTTCCCAGGGAACTTTTTCATCAATGAATCCATGGAGCTCAAGGTTGGAGACTTCGGTCTGGCTGCGAAGCTCGAGCCGGTTGAGAACCGTAGGAGAACGATATGCGGGACGCCAAACTACCTGTCGCCTGAAGTCCTCAACAAGCAAGGGCACGGCTGTGAATCTGACGTCTGGGCCCTCGGCTGTGTGATGTAAGTACTAAAACATTGCTTTGTTTCACTTCGCAACCTCCGTTTGCCCTCGAAAAAGAGCTAAGATCGGAAATTAACGGGGGGTTGGGGGGCAAAAATGCCACCAAAATTAATCAAAATGCTCCTAAAACTAAAAATATGGAGCAAAAAAGTCACTGTATGAGTTCTTGTTTTTAATATTTATTATAGCCAGCAAAAATGCCTCCAAAATTAATAAAACTGCCCCCAAAATTCAAGATATGGGGCAAAAAATGTCACTGTATGAGTTCATGCTTTTAATATTTATAATAGGATATAGTTAAGCAATACTGAATGAGCAAGAGTGCTGTTTTCCCGAATACGATATTGATATTGTGATATTGATTTCATCCAACAGTTCAAAAACAAGAAATTAATATTATGTGAATTACATTTTAGACTACATAGATCCCGGTAGCTCCAGTGCAACACAGTGATGTCTCGTTACTGAATGAATCTGCGTTTAATGAGCGATTCAACGACTCGCTAATAAAGAGATTCACTTCATCCAGCTGTTTTGAATGAATCATTTGACTGAATCATTTGACTCAGTGACTCACTCATTAAGACAATTTGCTGCCATCTACTAAGAAAATAATTGCAGTCGCATTGCATACAATGTTTTTATCTGGCTCTGAATTGCAAAGTCCGCCTCTAACAAGGAGGATGATACTCTTGTAAATGTCATGGAGATGTTTATTTATGACGGATCATTTATGTCCCAACAGGTATACCATGCTTTTGGGAAGACCTCCTTTCGAAACCACAAACCTTAAAGAAACGTACCGGTGCATTCGGGAAGCGCGATACTCCATGCCGTCGTCTTTGTCGCCTCAAGCCAAGCATCTCATCAGCAGTATGCTGGCCAAAAACCCTGTGGAAAGGCCACAACTCGATGATATTCTACGCCACGACTTTTTCTGCCAGGTGTGTGTCCGTCTGTGCGAACAAAACATGTCACCAGTGAAGCATTCAGTGGTTTGAGCTTGTTTTTCCCCTCTTATATCAGGGTTTCACACCAGACAGGCTGTCCTCAAACTGCTGCCACGCGGCCCCAGATCTTCACCACACCAGTCCTGCCAAGAGCTTCTTCAAGAAAGCGGCTGCCGCCCTGTTCGGTGGAAAGAAGGACAAAGCCAAGTACTTGGAGACTCACAGTAAGCGCTTGTGTACAGTAAACCATTCGTGACCCTGGACCACAAAACCTTGAGTCTCGAGTCGCACGGGTATATCTGTGGCAATAGCCAACAATACATTGTACTGGTCAAAATGATCGATTTTTCTTTTATGCCAAAAATCATTAGGATATTAAGTAAAAATCATGTTCCATGAAGATAAATTTTCTACTGTTAATGTATATAAAACATATTTTTGTGAGTGAATGCTGCACAATCGTGAACATAAATGAAGAACTTTAAAGGAGATTTTCTCAATGTTTTGATTTTTTTTGCATCCTCAGATTCCAGATTTTCAATAGTTGTATCTTGGCCACATATTGTCCTATCCTAACACACCATACATCAATGGAAAGCTTATTTATTCAGCTCATTCAACTCAATTTCAAAAAACTGACTGGTTTTGTGGTCCAGGGTCACATTTGTGGATCATCCAGATTACATCATTATACTCATGCACGTCTTGCTTCTTGTAGATAAACCAACCAAGGAAGAGGATGACATAAACAAACTATGCCTTGACCTCCGGAAAACTTCCGTCAGTCCTCAACCCTGCAGAACAACCCTTGAGGTGAGATCCTTCGTCCTCGTCCTTCTCATAGTTGTGCAGAAAGTTTAAGATTGTAACATAACCTCATGCACATTCCTTCCTATATTCCCCACAGGACACTAAGCCCACTATCACAACTGCTGGAAAAGCAGCTGTTCCCGCAGTGAAGGACACTAGCAGCAAACAGCACATTAGAGACAGCATTCGGATGATAGTGCGGGGAACGCTGGGGAGCTGCAGCAGCAGCAGCGAATGTAAGAGACTTGCACATTTTTATCAACATGAGGATGTTAATGGATGATTCAGTGCGATATCTAATGGGTTTTGGTACTATGTGTTCACAGGTCTTGAGGACAGCACAATGGGAAGCGTTGTGGACACTGTTGCACGAGTATTGCGAGGCTGTCTGGAGAACATGCCGGAAGGTGCGTATCTGACATGATCCGATTTACAAATGCAAAGTCACTTTTAATAACCCATTCTTAATAATAAAGTAAAATGCATTCAAAAATAAAAGGTATTGTAAGATTAAAAAAGCATCAAAAGGTAAATGAAAAAAATGTAAAAAAAAAAATAAAAAAAATATTTGTTTTAATTTATTTATTTAAAAATAACAATAATATATATATTAATTAAAATCAGTTTTGTTTAGAATTTTTTTTATTCCATGTTAAAGTTAATAATAATATTAGGCACATTTATAATATTTATTAATAATAAAGTTTAAAAAAAATCCATAAAAAAATCTGAAAATAAAACATATTTATAAAACATTGTAAGATATAAATAAATAATAATAAAAAGCATTAAAAGGATTTTGAAGATTTAAAAAAGTTTAAAATCTGAAAATAAAATAATAATAATTTAATTTTTGTTTAAGTTTTTTTCCATGTCAGTTATACATGTCGTTACATGTTATACATGCCTAAATAAAATGCATTAAAAAAATCTGAAAATAAAATATTTATAGAACATTGAAAAATACAGAAGGTTTTGTTGTGAGTATAAATAAAAATAAAAAGCATTAAAATAATTTTTAAACATTTTAAAAAGTTTAAAATCTGAAAAAAATAATAATAGTATTGAATTAAAATAGTTTTTTTTATTATTTTTTATTATTCCATGTCAAAGTTATACCTTTCACTTTTAATAAAGCATTTTTAATCTCTTGTTTACAGTTAATAACATTCCCAAAGAAAGCATGAACGGCAGCTTCCAGTGGGTGACGAAGTGGGTGGACTATTCCAACAAGTACGGCTTCGGATACCAGTTGTCGGATCACACAGTTGGCGTTCTCTTCAACAACGGCACTCACATGAGCCTTCTGTCGGACAAGAAGTACGTTGACCATCTCAAGTGTCTGTGTAGCTCTTTTGCTGATAAAGATCATGAAGACTAACGTGTCTTTAAACCTTCAGGACGGTGCATTACTATGCAGAGCTGGGACAATGCTCGGTCTTCCCCACGACTGAAGCCCCGGAGCAGTTCGCCGGTCAGGTCACCATCTTAAAATACTTCGCCCACTACATGGAGGAGAATTTGATGGATGTAAGTGTCCTCGCTTGGTGGAAACGTGTTAAGTCTATCAATAATTCACCGGTTTTCTGATTATAACTTGCTGCTCTTCAACAGGGAGGTGATTTACCCAACGTTACCGATGCAGGGAAACCCAGACTGTACCTTCTCCAGTGGCTCAAATCTGATCGAGCTCTCATGATGCTCTTCAACGACGGCACTTTCCAGGTAAAACGTCATATTTGCTCTGCTAGAATGAAGGAACATCTACATAATAGGGGTGTAGCGATTCCCTCACGTCACGATTCGATACATATCACGATACGATATTATTGTGATACTCCAAGACATATAGTAAAAGGTTAACAATTTTTTTACTGTTGCTGCTTAAAATGCTAAATTTGGTATTAAATTGTGGGTCTAAATGAAATGGTGACAGCAGAATAACAATATTCATGATTCTGAAGCTAAAAATATTATTTTAGACGAATATTCTTGCACTCTTTCACTGACTAGATATATTTAAAATAATGTAGGCCACTTTTACTGGTAACATCAGACATTTGGCATTATCAGGACACACAAATATTCCCCCATTGCATTATTATACATTATATTATGGAAGCTTGTTTCCGCCACAAAATGAAACATTTTAAAAGATAATTGCGACTTTTTATCTCACAATTGCGAGTTTACATCTCGCAATTCTGACTTTGTTTCTCAGAATTGCGAGATATAAAGTCAGAATTGCGTGAAATAAAGTCGCAATTGCGTGTTATAAAGTCAGAAATGCAAGATATAAAGTCAGAATTTTGACTTTTTTTCTCGCAATTGCGACTTTATATCACGCAATTCTGACTTTATATCTCACAATTGCGAGTTTATATCTTGCAATTCTGATATCTTTTCTCAGAATTGTGAGATATAAACTCACAATTGTGAGATATAAAGTCGTTTTACCTCAGAATAGTTTATATCTCACAATTCTGACTTTATAACACGCAATTGCGACTTTATATCATGCAATTCTGACTTTATATCTCGCAATCGCGACTTTATTTCTCAGAATTGCGACTTTATTTCTCAGAATTCTGACTTCATATATCGCAATAGTTTAATGTAGTACTGAAACTAAAACTCTGAAAACGTAAATTTTTTCCTATACACAATACATATTGTCACTATCCACGATACATATTTTTGCAGTTATGTATTGCGATCTATTGTGTTCATAATGTTGACTTGATTGCTAATCACATGCTATTCCCACAGGTCAACTTCTACCACGATCACACCAAGATCATCCTGTGCAATCAGAGCGAAGAATACCTCTTGACGTACATCAACGAGGACCGTGTTTCCACCACGCTGCGTCTCAGCACGCTCCTCGTGTCGGGATGCTCACCGGACCTTCGCACCCGCATGGACTACGCGCTTGACATGCTGTTGCAGAGATGCAACTGAGCCATACGAGCGCACAAAGACTGGGATACTTCGAAAAGACGAGAATGTGGACTACGTACGACTGGACGGGAGAGTGTTGCAGATGGGAGGAGATGAAATGGATTATGAGTTTTACAGAAAGGACTGAACTGAGCTGGGCTGGAACCAGAGACGATGATGAAATCAAGATGATAATATCTCATTTTAGGTGTTTTAAAATGCAGAAATCTTGCTTTGTTGAAGCCAAAAACGGAGATATTAACTCTTTCCCCGCCAGCGTTGACTACAAAAGTTGGCTGAATTTTTGAGCACGTTCACGAAACTTTCACGGCCTCCAGAATATTTTGTTGTACGAATAAACATTCAATATATTGAAAGAAAGAACAGAGCCTCTGCTTTTAAACTAACGAAAATATATCCACACTTGAATGTGGATAAGAAACAAAAAGCGGAGAAAATCTCATTTTTGTCAAAGACTTTGTCGGGATCGATAATCAAAACACAGATCGAGTCCATCAACATCCCCAAAGCTTCACAGTCGTTTCGTTCGGTAACAATATTCCGTTTTGATTGATATTTTGTTTATGTTTGATGCTCACGTAAATGACTTGTGCGTCAGCAATGCAATTCTGGTTTACACAGATCATATTCTTCGCTTGGTTTTGGATTTGGAGATGCCGTGCTATTTCAGAAGTTGCTCAACAGCGCCCCCTACCAAACCCAGATTCCCAGGAAAAACTTGTCAATGGCGGGGAACGAGTTAAAGTTGAGGAAAGAAGGCTTTAGCAAGGCAGGGTGGTTTGATGTAGCTCTCTTGAGAGCAGATTTTGTTTAACTGTGAAAACATTCCTGCTTAAGGCTTCAGAGTGAAATGATCCGATGCTGTAGTTCAACATTTCACTGTGCGCACGCTCTGCAATGCCATGGACATAACTTATTATCAGACAGAACCCACTATTTATTTATTTAATAAAGATGACCTTAGAATAATGTCAGTGTTCATGAGTGACGTTTCAAGAACACACGTTATTTAATTGTTCAGTACAATAATCGTGTCTAGCGCTTTGTCCTTTTGTGTCAATTTCCCAGGGCATCATGGGAGTTGAGGCAAACTCATTATGCAAGGCCGGTGGCAAAACCGCAATCGGCGTTTGTCTTGTCTTGATGTTTGTATAAAGATTAAAGATGAATAATATTGTGGAGGTGTTGTATTTTGTTTCTTTGTGAAAGCGTAATTACCCCCATTGTCCCTGCGTCTGAGTGCTAAAGCAGTCTATTATGCAAACCTCCAGGGGCCCGATGAAGCCACTACAAAAACACACATTACGCTTATGTAAAAGGGAAGAAAACATGAAAAGAGTGTTTTTCACCACCTACTTTCAGCCCAGTACAAACTCCCTACGCTATGTTGTCAAGCCCTTCATGCACTATAGTAAAAACAGTACTTGACTTGTGTAGTGTATTTATAATGCAATGTTTAAAACTACTTGATCTCTCTCATTGATGGATTGCTTTACTTTATTATTTGCTTTAGTTTTCTTCCTGCTTTTCTGCAACCAGAAGTGATATAACCAGAGTCACAACCCAAAGAAATATTTAAGCTTTACACCTTTACTGTGACAAATGCCAACACTTTTCATCATGCACTCATTAACTCAGTTGCTATAATTAGTCATAATTTAAAGATAACTAGGGTGCACGAATAAATAGCTCATAAGGTTTCCAGAATGAATCAAACCAAATGCATCTGAATACCGGCAGCGTAGACACAGTTCATGAAATTAAATTAAATGAAGTTTTATGTAACAAAGTTCGGGAGGAGCATGTTCAGGTAATCATCCAATCAGCACAAGAAGAAGCCAGTATAAATAAAGCCTTCCCTTACCTCCTGTCTCATGACAAATTTCTCAGCATCCCGCCACCACCCCATCACCTCACATTCAGATGGGCCTGCTCATAGATACCTATGATCTATACATTCATAGGGGGGAGTACTCTGGGGTCGGGCCGAATTCCGAGCTCGGAGCCCTCCCCCCGGACAGCAAGCCAAATACGCATTATAATATTACATCAGATTTCATTAACATGTGAACTCGTGAAATATGAAAGTGCCATGGTGAGGCCAAGTATGGTAACCCCATACACCATCCTCTACATTTAACCCAACCAAGTTAGTGCACATACATTAGGAGCAGTGCGTAGTGAACACACACACTTCAAACTGTGAACACACACACTTCAAACCGTGAACACACACACACTTCAAACTATGGACACACACACCCAGAGAAGTGGGCAGCCATTTTTGCTGTGGCGCCTGTCAGTTCAGTTGTTTCCTACCGATTTTGAGATTCGAATCTGCAACCTTCGGGTTGCCAGTCTGACTCTCTAACCATTAGGCCACATCTGCCCCGTCACAGCTTTTTTATATACTTTTCTTCTTTAATAGGCCATGAGTTGCACTAAATCCATTCACTAGAAATAGTACGATGGAAAACCATTGTTGCGTCCCAGTTCTCATCGGCACCGGCAGCATCAGTCGCCATTTCCCTTTCATTGAATCTTTTCACCGCACAGCAAAACTAAATGGTGACTGAAGCTGTCATTCTGAGAAACTGCTTTTGCTTCAATGCATGTCGTTGATTTTGAAACAACTTGAGGCTAGTAAATAATAATATAATCATTTTTGGATGAACATGCAATCCCTTTGAATACCATGGTATGAACATGGTAATCAGTATGGTATACAAATATGGCTTTTTCAAAGTTAAAGTCCTCCTGTAGTCAATAATGTTATCTCTTTAAACTCATCTTTGATCACCAAAATGACAAAAAATGAAAATCTTCATGCCTTAAAATATCTTGAATGTAACTCGACACCCTTGCCTCATTTAGTATTCGTGGTTCTATGAATATGCAAATGAGCCCCGCCTCCACTCACTCACTCAGCTCAGAGATCCACTGGTTGACGATCACACGTTGATCTGATTGGTTACAAGGTAGTTTGTGACGTCAGAAACACCAGCGATTTCAAAGCGTGTTTTTGAGACTGTCTTTGGTTCACTGCAGTTTTAAGGAGAAAATACTCAGCAATGCTGTCGACTTATGAATTTACACATGGTTTGTCTTAAAGCATATTAAAAACACCACATAGACACATAAACAACATTAAAAGCTTGATTTCCACCACAGGGAGGACTTTAAACGTATATCTTGGAATGAGACATTACCATGTCAAGATTCATTTTTCATTTTTATCATCTTTGTATTGAGCCAGCTGGTTTCTCTCTCTCTTGGCCTTGACGAGGAAACATTCTAGGAACAGAGACGCGTTTGTTGTCCAAGATCAGTATAGGCCCGGCACAGTTGGCCGCCTGGAGAGAAGTCTCTTTCTAGCATCATCTGTCACTTCTGTGAAATGTAGGCCATTTTCTCTTCTCTGAGTCAATGCCAGGTTACTTAATAGGCTGAATTCACAAAATAACACTTTTACAGTTACATAACACGTACATAGCCACTGATACTGACTATAACAATTATCTTTTTAGCTTTTACGGGCCTTCAGTGCACATGATCAAATGAATGACTGGATCTCTGAGTAATGAAGTAATAAGATAAAAGTAAAGTCATAATATAATATTAAATAGATAAATAAAATAAAAAAAATAATTTAAAATATAATTTAAAAAATCCAACAATAATAATGTTTATACATTATTTGAATAATAACAATTGTTGTTAATGTATTAATATAATATAATATAATATAATATAATATAATATAATATAATATAATATAATATAATATAATATAATATAATATAATATAATATAATATAATATAATATAATATAATATATGACAGATGCTTTAATATTGTAAAGCAAGGGACACAATGGACTTATTTTGGCATTTTTAAGACAAACATGTTTATTAGACTATAATGTACTAGAAAAAATATATATCCCGCACACTACTTGAGTTCGCAAAAAAGACAAACAATTTTTTTAAGGGGTGGTATAATGCCCTTTTCACAAGATGTAAAGTCTCTGATGTCCCCAGAGTGTGTATGCAAAGTTTTAGCTCAAAATACCCCACAGATATTTTAATATAGCATGTTAAAATTGTTAAAATCAATTTTTTCACACCGTTTTGTTTCTGTTCCTTTAAATGCAAATGAGCTGCTGCTCCCGGCACAGGGGGCGGAGCTTCAACAGCTTGCACTCACACAGACATGCACTGAAAATTTCGAAAACTTTTAACCTTTTATGTTCAAACCGAATTCAGACAATAATGGAGAGACTCAAGAAGAAGTGACAACATGCAGAATGCATGGTTAGTTGATGAATTTATGTAGCTTATGTGTAGTTATCTTCTAGTCATTGATTAGCATATTCTGTCTTGATAATCTATAAATCGTGTTCCGGGGGCGGGGTTTATGTAAATTCTAGGGTTGGTGATGTCACTAACCCGGGAGGAATGTGGTGTAGTCTCTACCAGCCGTTTGTTGTAGTCCTTAAAAAGCGATTTCTTTAAAAGCAAATATCACCCTTTGCTTTGAACTTTGAGCGTTGTAACTTTGCAGATGTTGTTTATGCTCAAACAGCAACATTACACACTAACTAAAGTTAGAAAAGTGAAATCATAATCAACCACCCCTTTAATGAGCAACGATTTGGCCAATCTCTCTTCCTCAGTCTTACTAAACACAAACAAAAGACCAAAACTGGGTAAATGTGTTGGCCTCAAAACTGTGAGTTTAGCTGGCAAAGTATTAGACAGCATTCTTGCAATGAAAAGGTCCTAATTATCTTAATGAAGCTTCTCTTAAGTGATATAATTAGATCTAATCTTCTCTGGAATTGTTTGCAGAATTGCATCCTTAGGTGTGGACAAAAGAAGCACAAATGATAGATTACAATTAACGATTAAGAGCTATTGCATATGGCATATTTTCCACAATGTCATTACAGACCTTGAATACCTCCAGACATATTATAGTGTTGATGTGGTTCATGACTTTCATTTCATCATGACACATATTTCACTAAGCCACAACTTTACATTGTAAACATGAAATGCATTAATATGTGTATGCATAAACAATAATCCATTCAGCTAAACCAGTTCATAATGCATGTCACAGGAAACACATCCTAATCTAAATATGTGAATTGTGATGTAAATGAGGATACAGCTTGTCCATGATATTTCTCAAGAGATGGCAAACAACATGTGAAGATAATGAATCACGCCCGATTACTTAACACCCATCTGCAGGCAACCCAGTGTGTCCGACTGCCCCACATTACGGACACACTCTTGCCCCAGTTTCTATGTATTGTGATTGTCCATGTCTGAATCTGTTGTCGACACGAATGCCGATTTATCCGTCTTGAATGAAACCACATGCAGAGCAATCTGAGAAGCTTTCAGGTCTATATGCATTGAGTCATCGACGTGTCTAACCAACAGGTTTTATTTCAGAGAAATCTGATTTAGTATAGATAACATCTATAATGAAAGGAGTCAGAGGGTTTCATCATGAGGTCTCATATCACATGAACAATCACATTACCTCAAAATCTCATAAAATTTTTACAATGACAGTCATCTGTTTTTCATTGAAGTATGGGTGAAGTTTTACACTGTAAACCCTAACGCTCAAAATTGGTTTGAGTAGGACAAACTTAAATTAAACTAATTAGTTCAGTCAAATTAACTTTTATGAGTATTTAGCACTTTCTTTTTCTTTCAAGTTCACAGAACTGATGTATTTTAATTAACTGAACTGTTTCATTGTTTTGAGTTTTAGGAAATTATTTCTTTTGATTTAGACGAACTTAAGTTGAACTGAAACGGCTGGGATGTCTATTTCCCAGCATGCTTTGTCGATGGCACTCGAAATATATATATTTTTTTTGTGCAAGATTAATGTTAAGTGGGAGATTTGGTAGTGATTCATTTTTTGTTATGCTAATTTAGAAGAATTTCTGTTAATGTTGGTTTTCAGGATAGTTACCATCATGATGACAATGATTTGAGAGCAAATAAAACCTTTATATTGCTGCACTCATACAGCAAGTGCTACTGTATAACATACTATTGTTAACATGTTAACAATTTAGTATGTTAACAAAATAGCTTGTTAAAGCTAGATAAGTTTATACTAATAAAAGTATTCACATTGAGATTACATGAAAGTTTTAAGTTAAATATGTGAATTAGTGTACTCAAACATTTCAAGTTAAGAACAATTAAAATGTATAAGTACAAAATAAAAATCTGCCAGTTCTGCTTACTTAAACTTTGAATTTCTTAACTTAAAAAATTTGAGACAACTGATTGCCTTACATTTTTTGAGTTTTGCCAACTTACTCGGGTTTACAGTGTAGGTCACATTTCAACACAAAAATCAAAAGAATTTATATTTTGCATAAAAAACAGGAAATGATCATTTGACTAATGTTCTGAACAAACTTACTTCCTGTAATGTTCATAGAATGTTTGTTCAAAATGATCAAAATGATGATCAAGTTTTTAAAATGTTAGCACAAAAATGTTATTTATGCATTGTTCATGGAATGTTTTTTCCTGAAACGTTTTAGTTGGACATTCATCTAACATTTTTTAAATGTTCAGAGAACATTCAAAAGTAACATTCACACGTTCGAAGAATGATAAAATGGAATGTTTCCTAGCATTCGCATAACCAAGGAAAAACGTTGCCTAGAAACGTTTCAGAGAACATTCAGAAATAATGTTTTCATAACTCCTTATAGAGCATATTTGAGCTATGATTGAGATTTTTTTTGCAGTGTGACATAATTTTCACAGGTTTCACCACATTTTCACCCCATATTGCATTACTGTAATGCAAAAGACTGTGCAGACATCCAGACATCATTTGTTTTTAATCAGCATAAATTAAATTTACACTGTAGTATGTCAAATATGATGCATACTTTATAAATGTAAATTTTTTACACATCACAGTAATAATGTAATCAGTGACGACTTCTTAATCATCATAAATAATGTCACATTCCAAATAATAATAATAACAATATTGTATATGAAAATATGGAAATTTCTTTGTGAGATTCACCCATGTTCAAAATGCATCATCTTTTGCCGTTCAGAGAGAGAATGAACGTAAGAAACCTTCAGAGAAGAGCTATTTACTGCATATTTGTGGCTTTGCAGCGAGTTCATTCATGCCGTTTGGCACAGTGGGAAATGAACACATATCTTTGTGCCGCCCGGTTTCCTCAACACGACCACGCCTGACATTCCTCAACACACCTGACGGCTTTTTCTCACACATTCCCTGTTCAATTACCCACATACAACAAGATTTACTGCAAATAACCGCTCCGAGTTCCAAGAGGAAATAAGTCACAAATAATCGAAGAAAATCTCAACTGTTTCAGTATAAGATCAAACCGAGAGGTTTCTCAGATGTTTCTCCTGAGAAAGAGAAGAGATTTAATTTCAGGAAAGAAATAAATCTCTCACAATCTGAAACCAAACCAGGAAACTAAACAGGGTTAATCTGAAACCAAACCAGGAAACTAAACAGGGTTTATTTGAGTTCTCGTTGACTTTGACTTCATTTCTAATATCAGTGGGGAAGTCAGAAGCTGGCAAGTAAATTAAAACAGAATAAAAACTTGTGCATGTTTTCAATGAATCAGACGAGGTAAATTGCATGCCTTTATTTCTGAGGTAATCTCTACTAATGCAGACAGTATGTACAGTATGCTCAGTGTTGCCTACACTGTTCTCTGTCTAAGACAAGCAAACACAATGCAGACGATTGTTGCAACACAACTGCTACTGTATGCAATGTACATTGCCACACAATGGGGCTTGTGAAGTGGCTGGTGACCGCAGAATAGTGGGCTATGAGTTGTGGAGGAGTGAGGATTTCACCAACACAAAAGAGCTTTCAGAGAAGCGTTTGAACATTTTCTTACTCATTGCACAGTTATGAAAATATAATATCTTTATAGTTGACCTAACAATGCATCAGAGAGCTGAACAAGAAGGAATCAATGGCAGACTGAGATCTCAATTCAATCTTATATGATTAATGAAAAACAGCAAAAACAAAGTATCTGTGATCGCAGTGAATAAGGTCCACAGAAGAAGATTAATTAAAAAATAAAACATATTTAATCAAACAAATTCAGATAATCCACAGTGTGTGATACACAAACAATACTCGACAATCAAGGCAGAGAAATGAGGAACTTAAATACACACTGATAACGAACTAAAAGACTAACAGGTGTAATGATTAGATGAGTTCCTATTTGAACTAATTATTATGGGAAACATGAACAAAGACAACAGGCAATAGGGAATGAGAAGCAAACTAAAAGTCCATGATAATGAAACTAAACAAGCTAAAATTGTTTATTTACAAGCTAAAACTATCTAAATTGTTCCGAAATTAAATGTAAAATTAACGGACACCTTTGCATAAACTCAACATGAAATCAAAATTGATTTTCTCAATGCAGATTTTCCTGGAAATCTGATTTCCATATTTCCAGTTTCACTTGGAAATATGCCACATTGCGAAAGTAAAAAAAAAAAGGGTTTGGGTGAATGCAGTTTCTTGCTTCTTTACCCCATTCATTTCCATCATACTATGGAAGTCAATGGGGCTTGTCAACTGCTTAGTAATCCATATTCTTCAAAATATCTTCTTTTGTGTTCGGCCGAAGAAAGAAACTCGTACAGGTTTGGAATAACTTGAGGATGAGTAAATGATGACTAATTTAGATTTTTGGGTGAACATTCCCTTTAAGTTTAAGCCTCTTAGATGTTACTCCTAAAACAAGACCCCTGTAATTTCACTAATCTCTCCTCGAGGGTTTCAGCAGAGATCTCAGCATGTCTTAAACTGTGCTCAAGTTTGCCAAGATACTAAATTTCACAATCCAAAGTCAGAGATCACAATATGCATCTAAAATGTTTGATCTAATGATCCAAGACGAAATCATTTTAGCTGCAATCTATGTTGATTTTAAGCCCTGTTTACACCTGGTATCAAGACACGTTTTGGTTGATCGGATCGCAAGTGGACGACGCTAAATACATGTGCAAACGGTGTCTAAAAGGTTTTGAGCTTGTCAACACTTCCAGAGGTAGTGGAAAACACATTCGACTGGATTGCTTTTGTAGTGTAAATGCTCAAATGTGTTCGACCGTCCACTCTCCTCCTACTGACTTAATGAGTAACATTATGAGAAGAGCTCTTACCAGATTTAAACTGTCGGCTGAAGACCCAAGTTTGATTTTAAGACGAAAAACGTACCAAGCACAATGTTCTCTCACCATTCCTGATTTCTTTCTTTTTTTTATTGCTTCTTTTGGAAAGTTGATAGGTGACAGGAGTACAACATTACGATAAAAACAGGGTTACATGTTCCTCAACCCGGTCACACTAAATGCGTCTCTATAGCATGCATTGTGTTTATCGTGCAATTTATACGCGAAAATTAGTTTTTACGTGCATATGGTGTGGTATAGTAGTGGTGTGGGGTGCATGTGTATTACACGCAATAAAGTGCGTATCAAATGCACGCGAAAACTGCGTATCATATGCACGTAAAAACTCATTTTCGCGTAGAAATTGCACGATAAACACAATGCGTGCTACAGAGACGCATTTTCATGAGATCAAGCTGTGTTCCAACAGGCACATTTTTACCATGAAATAAAATACAGTACAAGACACAAAGTGGTTATTCATTTTGAGACCTTACTGTAATATGTGTCCTGAACTCTTCCCAAGGAGACTCTCTAACATTGTTTACTCAATTAAGCATAGATTCATAAGATGCAATTTCTACCATTGCACTGGACCACTCTTTCAATTCGGGGGCTTTTATTGTCTTCCAGTGTCTCAAAATAATCCTACTAGCCATTGTAATACATACCATTATAACATTAGGTATTTGAGACTTGTCATCTAATAGACACAGTTTAGGAGTTAAAGATATTGTGGAGCCATACCGGCAACTTAAAACATCCATAACTTGTTTCCAGAATGGTTTAACAAGATTCCCAAATACAGTGTAAAAAAGGTTCCCGTTTCCAGCTGGCATTTCCAACAAAAATTGTATTTCATCAGTTTCATCCTGAAAAGTCTTACTGGAGTGTGGTAGAATCTGTGGAGAATCGTATATTGAGTGAACTTCTCCCTTGCTTTTATACATTTACCACACCCCACCATAATGCTAGACCATTTTTGCTAGACTGACTCAATTTCTTCACCAATGTCCCACATGGTCCATAAATTTCCCAAGTCACTGCTCCTGAAGGAGTTTACCGTTTTATAGAAGTGTGAGGATTTACAGATTCTTGTGCTTTTTTAAGGTATCTTATAATAGGGTTGTCAACCACAGGGCCAATTTTAGACAATATACAATTACGCAGCTGTAAAACCTTCAAAAAGTTGTCTTTTCCTACAAGATTATAACATCAATTATGCTTATACCCTGCTGGTGCCAGTACTTCCAGTAAATTATCTTTTTACCAATTCGGAAGAATATTTCTGTAAATTGTGAGATAATTTGAATATTTTGTGAACCATTCCTGATTCTAACACACACTCAGCAGAAACTAAAGCTGTTGCTCTCCGTGTGTTTTTCCGTCGTCTCCAGTGCGTTCATATGTAAATTGCGTGAGCTTATTTCGTCCATTAGATCGAAAGATCTGAAAAAGCCCATACATAGACCCTCCCATCGAAGAAATCAGGACAGAAGTGGTTGAAAGCGGACAAAAGAGACGGATTAAAACACCTGGTGTAAACAGGAATGTGTCTCTCGTGATCCGATCGAACAAAACGTATCTTAATAGCAGCTGTAACATATTTATAGCTCTATATGTCTCAATTGCGTCCATTTGTATTTCTCCAAAAGACTTTTGGAAGAACCGCGTGAGACAAAGTTCATACCTACACTGTAAAAAAAGATTTTTCAAAGTTGTGAACAAAGATTATTGGAAGAACACTCTAAAAATGCTGGGTTGTTTCAGCCTATGTTTGGGTCAAATATGGACAAAACCAAACCGTTGGGTTTAAATTTGCAATTAAAAAAAATTAAACGCACTGGACGTTGTTTTTGTGCAATATTAATATTTTAATCCCCTCAAAAATTACACTGAACACGTTTCCTTAGCATCAAGGAAGACAGGATTTTTCTTGCTCTTCTCAAGTAAAAACTCTAACATGCACAAATCTTCCATCCACTACTGTTAAACTGCAATAACTCATTTAGAAACTGGTGAATCTCACAGACTCGTCAAGAACGGGTCGGGTTTCATCCAATAACCTAATGAGAAACAGAAGAAGAAAATGATAGAAGAAGAAAATTTGTAAAACTGATCTATCATTTGCAGCCAACTAACAGACAGATAGATAGATAGATAGATAGATAGATAGATAGATAGATAGATAGATAGATAGATAGATAGTTTCAAAGTAAATCCAAGCTGTTTTTTTTATTTTTTTTGTGAAACGATGCACAAGCAAACTATATGAGCAAAGAAACATCCCTCTGGGCTGATTCACACTTTGTTCTGTACAGGGTGGTTCAGCTCTGCACACAGCGTTCTCGTTAACTTTATGAGCACTCGGTCTCCCTGTGAAACTTCTCAACATACCTGTTATTCACAGGATCACGTCTCTCCACAGAATCACAGTCGGCTTCACTGTAGGTTTGCCAGCCTAATTGAACAGATGGGTTTCTAATGGTCAGATGTTTGTGCAGCTGAAGCGGGTTTAAAGAGACGGCACAAGTAAGGACAGCGAGGTGAAATTTCATACTATATAAAAACATGCTTTCCATGTTGCTTTGCCTTATAGGACGGGATCTGTTTGATGCTGCTGGGATTGAATGACACGACCCTCCTGAGAAAAGATGACTTTAATGAGAGCGTCACAATAGGCTGAGAGTTCATGAATGCAAACATTCAATCAAGTTGGCTTGTTGTCTAGAACTCAAGCTCAAATCACCCAAAGGCATGTTTTACGTGCTGCAGAAGTAGGCCTAGCTGTTCATGTAATCGAATCTGCAAAGAGAGAGTATTAAAACATTGATTTTCTTCCAGAGATGTATTTACTCCTGGATAGGGTTTCCAAACACACCCATGGGACACAAACTGCTCAATAAATAAGCTCTGGGATGAAGGGAGTAAAAGCCAATTTTAGAAATAATGATTTATTTTTCTATTTATTGTCAAATTCTTATAAAGCCCTACATCGGTCCCATCTCACATTACAGTTTTCTCTTGTGTCATCCAAACCGATGCATGTAAAAAATGGAGACTGGAAAAACACATCCCACCTGAAATAAGTGTTCAATAATGAAAGAGACTGAGATTTTTATCTATACCACCACCGACAGCTTCTAGAACTGATTTCATGCTGTATGCAAACAAATAATCTGATATCAAATCTTAATAAATAAATGAATAATAATAAATGTACTCAAGTAAATTATTAAATAAATCAAATTCATGAATATGTTTTTTTTTTTTTTAATTGTATAGGCTATCATTAATAAATTATTGTTTTCAGTGTGGTGTGACCATATTTTTTTTATATTAAATATGTTATAACATATATAACATAATTAAACTCATGAATAAGTAATTTAATATATATATATATAAAATAGATAATCCATGCATATAATTTGTGCATGTTTTACTGTACAGTTATATACAGTATATATAGAAGAGTACATAAAAAAAATATATATACATATATATGAAGAGTTCAGATGCAAAAGCCTCTAAGTGCCATCTGAAATTTTCTTCTAGAATGATCATTTTTATCAAGCTTGTATATTTAAGTTCAGTAACCATTTAAGTGAACCATTCATTTCCATTTAAGTGAAATTACTGAACTTAAATATACAAGCTTCATAAAAATGATCATTCTAGAAGAAAATTTCAGATGGCACTTAGAGGCTTTGGCATCTAAACTCTTCATATATATATATATAAAGCTCAAACTAAGTACATTTTACTCAGGATTGTTTGTCTTTAAGTATTGATCTCAAAGTAGAAAGTTCAAGCTTTCGTTATTAGTGCATCAGATGCCAAAACACATCCATTCCACACTGTAATGAAATGATCGATTGACTATAGTTTCGACAGTAAATATGTTTATTTCTCTCTCTACCACATGTGAACTGAACCTGTAACATTTGCACAGGGATTTTCTTCCTGTAAACGCTGTTACAGTTTTTCTCAATTGCTTTGGCTCAGTTCTCAAATGATTTTTTTATTTCCCAAAACATTAAGTTCAGATCTCTGAACAATTCGCTTCTTTTTCACATCAGATTGGAATTTCTTATTGATTTGAGCAAATTGCAAATGCTTTGGCACATGTGTGCAAAGAGTACATACAACTGTCTGCAGTTTGGACAACAAATAATTGCATATGGCTTGTTGATCAAAACTGATGACTCGATTCTCACTTACACTGTCAAACACTTCAGAACTTCTCAGACATTTTTTATTGTGTAAGCCATCACATTCAAAACGATCTATTCAATTATCATAATTAGTATACATGAATGTATATTCTAAAATATATCTGACATTGAGATTGTTTGTAATGTCTGCTAAATTGGCACATGACCTCTAATTGCATTCGCAATCTAATTGCAAATTACCTCTAATATGAATCAACCATTTAACCATTTAACCAATCAACTTTGGAAGTATATATATATGTATATATATATGTAGATTGCCCACAGCACAATCACTGCTGTAGAAGTTTTTGAGAATGGAGGACGTTCACAACCCTGAACTGCAGCAACATGCTCGTGGAAGAGCAATTGGAAGGCGTGTAAGAATATGTGGTGGTGGTAGAGGAAGAAATAATCGAGGAAGAGGTGGAAATAGAAGAGTCAGAGTCTCTGATGAAATCAGAGCCACACTTGTGGATCATGTCATAAATCATGGTTTTACAATGGAAGAGGCTGGTCGAAGAGTACAGCCTAATGTAAACAGGTCCACAGTGTCATCAATTGTGCATACCTTTCGTATGGAAAACAGGTAAATATGTTTTGTTTTACAGTATGTAAAGTATTTTTACAGTATAAACAACAATATTGTAAAGGTAAATGCAAGTCTATTTGTTTATTCTATAGAACTGCACGACAACCTCGCGCTGGTGGCAGAGCAGCAGTATTTAACCAACTGCAAGAACAAGAAATTTACAACATGGTCATAGCCAACAATTCCATCAGGCTAAGAGAGATCCAAAGTGCAATCATAAATGACAGTAATGTCTTTGCAAATATAAATTCTGTCAGCATTTCCACCATAGACAGAGTTTTAAAAAAACATCAGATGACTATGAAACAGCTCTATAAGGTGCCATTTGAGAGGAACAGTGAAAGAGTCAAGGCGTTGCGGTACCAGTATGTCCAGGTAAACCATTGGTGTGCACCAGTGAGTTTTCCTGTTTTTCTAAGATGCCTGTATTACTTTACTGTAAGTTTCAGAAACCCATAAGAAAATACATTTACTGTTACATTTTTTTTCTGTGTTTCTTCATAGAGAATCATGGAGTTAGAAGTACATGAAACGACCCACATTCTTGTTTTTGTGGACGAGGCTGGGTTTAATCTGTCCAAAGGCCGGAGACGTGGTCGCAATCTCATTGGACACCGAGCCACAATTGACACACCAGGCCAACGTGGGGCCAATATTACAATGTGTGCTGCCATTTCAGAGAACGGTGTGAGCACATATTCCACACATTGGGCCCTATAATACCCAACTTCTCCTGGCCTTCCTAAATGCACTTTACAGAGACCTGATTCCAGAACAAGAAAGAGGTTTAGTTAGACCACATTTGCCTAATTATGTTGTTGTCTGGGATAATGTCAGCTTCCACCGAACCAACAGTGTTAGGGACTGGTTTGCTGCACATGAAAGGATAACAGTGGAATTCCTTCCACCATACTCTCCATTCCTAAATCCAATAGAAGAGTTTTTTTCAGCATGGAGGTGGAAAGTGTATGATCATAGACCACAAAATCAGATGTCTTTGTTGGATGCCATGAATGCTGCATGTGAGGACATCACAGCTGACCATTGCAGGGGATGTGTGCGGCATTCAAGGAGATTTTTTCCACGGTGTGTGACAATGGAAAACATCAGATGTGATGTTGATGAAAATCTTTGGCCTGACCAACGTGAGCGACAAGATGTCTACCAAGAAGAATTTTTTTTTTTATTTTTTTTTTTATGAATGTTATTTGTTGTTTGTGTATTTGTGGTAATACACAAATATGAAATGTAAAGTGAAATCTTGTTACTCTTGTCAGTTACTTTACATGTACAGTAAATACACTTGTATTGTGTATATACACATGAAGTACAAAAATAAACACTGTAAAAATACAAATGTTCATAGACTTTTTTTTTTTTTTTTTTTCTACATACTATTGACTTTTCTCAACAAATATGAGATTTTTGTTTAAACCCTTAATTTTCATGGTTGACTGTTGTGGTGAAAAAACAACTAAACATTTTGACCAGTGTGGCTCACACAATGACAAAAATACTTTAGATTTTGGTGGCCTTGGCCAAATTATTGACACAATAACTAGGTTTTGAAGCATGAATTAAATGTTTTGGGGGAGTAACTACATTTTGCAGACATGCTATAAAGTTTTGAAGTTCCTGCAAACAGTTGTGACATTTGCACTCACAGTTTAGAGAATGTTAAGACTGTTTCGAAAAATGTGCCAAAGCAATTGAGAAAAACTGTAATCTCACTCACTCTGAGGTGAATCTTGAACTCACTCTGAGGTGAAATTCATTCTTAATTTTACCTAAAGCAAGACTCTGTGAATGCAAAATGCCTTTAAACCATAATATTCAAATGAATCCACTGCATTTCAATAAAGATTGTGGATGCGGCTCAATTTTTGCACATTAATCATTAAACACGCCTGTGTGGCTTTGAATGAGTGAGTCATCAGTCAAATGCGCACTGATATCAGACGCGTTCAGCTTTGTCAATGACACACTCTGGGCAAATGTGAACGGGATCCTGGTTTGTTTGCCTCACACATTAAGGTCAGAGATGCCACCGGAAATGAATGAGGTGACAGAGAGAGCATTCAGAGAGAAGACCGACTGTAGCATTCACGGTCCTCTCGGCATTGCAACAGAGAGTGTCACATGTGTTTAGAGTGAGAATCACACACAGACTGCCCAAGGAAAACACACAAGGACAGAGACTTGTGAGGACTGACGCACTGGACGGTGGTTTTGTGCGATATTACTGTTTTAATGCCCTCAAGAATTACACTGAACACGTCATATTTTTGCATCAAGGAAGACAATATTTTTTTTGCTCTTCTCAAGTAAAAGAGTCTTGACTGTGCAAACTCTAACATCCACTACTGTTAAACTGCAATAACTCATTTAGAAACTGGTGAATCTCACAGACTCGTCAAGAACGGGTCGGGTTTCATCCAAAAATCTAATGAGAAAACAGAAGAAGAAAATGATAGAAGAAGAAGATTTGTAAAACTGATCTATCATTTGCAACCAATTAACAGACAGACAGACAGATAGATAGACAGACAGACAGACAGACAGACAGACAGACAGACAGACAGACAGATAGACAGATAGATAGATAGATAGATAGATAGATAGATAGATAGATAGATAGATAGATAGATAGATAGATAGATAGATAGATAGACAGACAGACAGACAGACAGATAGACAGATAGATAGATAGATAGATAGATAGATAGATAGATAGATAGATAGATAGACATATAGATAGATAGATAGACAGACAGACAGACAGACAGATAGACAGATAGATAGATAGATAGATAGATAGATAGATAGATAGATAGATAGATAGATTACAATAATAAGAATTTTATCTATCTATCCATCCATCTATAGATCATTATATTAGTTTTATTCATATGTTGTTGTAGTATTTGTTGAACATGCCTTTTACATTTAAAAATCATTGTATTGTATAGAGTATTTTGTACAATAATAGAATAATAAAATTATGCAATATACTGTATACTGTTGTGGTTAAGAGGTTAGCCAATGAAAATAGAGATAATTAACAAAGAATATTAGGGGAAAATAGCAAAAAAAGGGCTGTTTATTTCTAAAGGTCAAAGACCGCCGGGTCAACAAAATTACAAAATTTGGTGCACAAAAGATATAGAAAAATAATTGTGTTACTGTAAAACAAGACCCCTCTACATAAAACACAGAGTACCATCTCTCACCCCCGCACATCCTCAGTTTAATATGCAGCTCAAACAGCAGCTTCTCACAAACACCAGGTGCAACGCCTCATAAGCAAACACTATCTAGGGTGCCAGCTGACACTGGCCATCTCAATAAAGACAAATCCCTTATTTTAAAACACCAAACAGCTCAAAAGAACATCAAACTGTTATCATTGCTGTACATCAGCCCTTTTCATGCATGTTTTGTGTGTATTCAACAAACTGCTGCAGTGTAAACTCTTCAAACAAAGTAAACACTGACAGTGCGCTTGAAGTCTAGATGAAACACATATTGCACGTCATTAGGAGCACTGGAGCACACAAAAGCTTCACGCACCTGACATTTAAGAGCACAATCTACTTAAAAGAGGCGATTCACAGCAAGCTTTTCTTTTAGAAGTACACTGTTCTGCAGTGCAAGGCGTTGCATACTGTAGGTCATTTACAGTAGTCAACATTTGAAGTCAAAAAAGTTAATCAAAGTTAAACTTTGACAAGACCGGGTATTGTTCAAAATTCATGTATACCTTTGATGAAAGGTTTTGATCCACTTCAAATGTTGACTACTGTATTTGCCCATGCATGGATGCAACTGTGGCATGCTGTTTTCTGCATCAAATATCCAGAGCTGTGAAAGAGAAACCTCTGGGATAGATTCATTATGTTATTATGATACCCGTCGATCCATCTCAGCTCCACTGTCCACTACAGCTCTTTTGTGAGCGAGACACTGATTCACAGCACAGATCTGCACAGAACAACATCAGAAACACCCATCAATACCTCTCCAGCATGCACACAGGCTTGTTCGCTGGCCCGGCTCAGGCTGATGGACATTGATAATTATGGTAGCCTACGTCATTTGTGACATTCCCGTCGGGCAGAAGAGCCACTGGCAGACAGACTGGCATTATCTGTGAACACGGATGAGCGGAGAGCTCTAAAAACACTCTGAAAAGACAGAGAGAAAGATGGCAGAACATGGAAACTGCTATCGCTCATCAGAAACACTTGCTATACGTTTACATGCAACCAAATAATCCGTTAGTATTCGGATCGACGGCTCAATCGAACTGAAAAGCCTTCATGTAAACACCTTAACTGATCCGAGTGAGTTCGATCCGAATTAAATTTCGATCGGATTGAAAGGGGTGGTTTATTCCTTTTCTAATCCGATCCAGAGAACATTTAAAGGAACACGCCGACTTTTTGGGACTTTATCTTATTCACCGTATCCCCCAGAGTTAGATAAATCCACACATATGCTTCTCATCTCCGTGCGTGCCGTAACTCTGTCTGACGCACCCACCGCTAGCCTAGCTAAGCACAAAGACTGGAGGTGAACGGCTCCAGCTAGCATACTGCTCCCAATAAGTGACAAAATAACGCCAACATTTTCCTATTTACATGTTGTGATAGTCACAGCGTGTACAAATAACAAGGTCACATGAGACACAGCCATCTTCTAACCGTATACATACTGGGAACTATATTCTCAGAAGGCGAAGCACTGATACTTCTGCGGAGTGATTTGCTCGCAGCGCCTGAGAAGCCTCGTGGTGAGGAGCAGAGAGTTCGCTCAGAGTTGGAGTAAATCACTCCGCAGAAGTAGCAGTGCTTCGCCTTCTGAGAATATAGTTCCCAGTATGTATACGGTTAGAAGATGGCTGTGTCTCATGTGACCTTGTTATTTGCACACACTGTGACTATACAAATCACAACATGTAAATAGGAAAATGTTGGCGTTATTTTGTCACTTATTGGGAGCAGTATGCTAGCTGGAGCCATTTACCGCCAGTCTTTGTGCTTAGCTAGGCTAGCGGTGGGTGCGTCAGACAGAGTTACGGCACGCACGGAGATGAGAAGCGTATGTGTGGACTTATCTAACTCTGGGGGATACGGTGAATAAGCTAAAGTCCCAAAAAGTCGGCGTGTTCCTTTAAAACCGAAACTGAAAGGACTGCACATGTGCAATGACGTGGAAATAGCGTAATTACGTATGACGCGCTGAACGAGCTGTTGATTAAACTGTTGTATAAATGAGTGTCCCGTCATTCTATAATTCTCCTTTCACTGCGTCTGTGAAGTGGAGCAGGACAACGTCCCACCAGTGCTAGTTTCAGGCTCTCATCCACAGACGACTGGTTTTGGGCATTTTTACTGCCTGATAAATATAAGCAGCCTGTCACAACGGTTCATATGCTCATCGTCTCCAAATTATGACCAGAAATGGATAAATATCAAGTCTGCTGTTTAAAAAAAAGAAGAAGAAAAAAAGAACCAATGTAGGAGAATGGTTAGTATGCGCAAGGTCACCATGATTTTGCCAAGCAAGACATGTTCCTGGATTAACATATTTTGTTGATCCTGGAATAACATTCCTGTCCCAAAATGTAGTCCTTACACTATCCCTAAACCTAACCCTACCCATAACTTTTCCCTAAAATCAGAGGGAAATGACCGGTGAATAACACTGATGTTGAAGCACCTCACCCTGGTTCTAAGCCTAAACTTTACATAAACTGTAAACTTGTCCCTCAAATCTGATTGGTTGATTGGAAAGTTGTTCCAGGATCAACAAAGATGTTGATCCAGGAACATGTGGTACTTGGTGAAATCACGTTCACCGTATGCATGGGTCAACAGCGGGAAACTCTGTAGCTATAGCCTATTCATGCAGTGTGCGCATGTCAAAAATCACTTGTTTAGCGTTCATGCAAACACTACATTCAGAATGAATTCAGTTCGATTGAAACAAAAGTTGTGCATGTAAACATAGTGTGTCTTGAGTAGATCATAACAAGCAACAAAACAGTTAACTCATGAGATTTATTTCACCTGATCTTTTCTAACCACTCCCAGCATTTATTGTGCCATTGAATCTTTACAGGCTAGAGCCGCTATTGACCATAAACCTCAGGGAATTTCCAGAGATCTGGAATGGCCGGCCTCCCAGACAGCAGGAATGTTCAGGGTATGTTGTCTACTGTAATTACATGCAAACTGATTAAACTATTACCTTTGGAATGTTGTGAGTGGTGTAACAGTAAGTAATGTTTATTGAATAACTCAAGGCCATCAGTATCCACTTAAACCACATGCAAACTAGAATGACAGGCGTTAATTAACCATTAACCCAACCTACATGCTGTCTAACGAGACACAGTGGCCGCCTTAGAGCATCTGGACACTTAATGTCACAATGTCAGATTGTCTTTTAACACTATATTTATTGATTTATCATTCCAGACATTCATTTAGTGATACGTTTTGCTTAAATTATTAAAAAAAAATTAACAAATTTTCTAACGCAGTGACATTCAGACTGCATTACACTTGTGAAAAGTGCACTTAAATGTATTGCACTTGTAGTGTACTTTAAATCCTAAAAAGTATATATATATATATATATATATATACTTTTTAGGATTTAAAGTATAAATCCTATATACATATATATATATATATATATTTATAATATATATAATATATTACTTTATTACTTTATAATATATATATATATATATTATAAAGTATATTTTTGTATTTATTTTACAGATAATATAATATTAAAGAAACAAAAGGTCACTTAAGCGTTATTAAAGAGAGTACTCTTTCATGACCGTTTCTTATCACACTTTTAAAAAGTGCACTTTGTAAGTTTTAAATGTTTAAATGTTTCAATATTGTCTTATTTTGATGTGTCGACTAAAGCACATGTACTTGATTATAGCTGTAGTGTGTTGTTCAATATTACATTTAAAGTTAATGTATTTTAAATGTACTTTATAATTTCAAATATTTAATACATGACACAAGTTTGAATAGAATTTACATTACGGTATATTTAAGTTTGGCATAAATGCTTGTCACTATGTTCGGTAGCACACTTTATCCATATCTCAAAGATAATAGAAGTAATTATGAAATTACAAATAAAGATGTACTTAAGTTCTACTTAAGTGGGCCAAAAAAGCAATCAAAAGTTCAACTAAATGCACTAAATATCCATTTAAAATATAACAGATTTCCATTTAATCGCAGTTAATATGCAATAGGGATGCACGATATCAACCACCATATTGGCCGATATATGATAATTTTTTATGTTATCATTATCGGCCCGATAAGAAAATTTGGCCGATATATTAAAGACAATAAATAATGTATTATTTCCTTCAGCTGAGACTCTTCAGATGCGCACTGTTCAACATGATGATTTTAAATTGCTTGAAATATTATTGAAATCACTTCAAAAAAGAAAAAGAAAGTTCAGTGCAGCGCAAGTCAGTCATATCGGCCATAAAATTATAATGACAACATCATAATTGTGTGTTTGAGACATGGCTTTTAATGGTGAGACTTTTGTTTTTGTAATCAGGCTCTCAAAAATTATATAAAAATTTGGATTTAGATTTATCGGCCAATATATTGGTTATCGGCTTTCAAATATAAAGAATTATCGGTTATCGGTATCGGGCAAAATTTGCATATCGGTGCATACATAGCAATTATGTGTCCGAAAACATTCCATTCACACTTTTTTCTAGTAGCCTATATAATTTCCGTAATAAGTATACGCTAACGTGTACTTCTTTTTCACACAAAGTATAAATACTTTTAGAAGTATTCTTACTGCAGTAAATTAAACTAGGCTTTTGTTGCATTTTAGGGCAGCTGCACTTGGCAGAAACGTCTGATATAGTCTCAGCTTGAACAAAACAAAAGCATAATAAAAACTTGACTGATTCTATTGACTGCATAGACAATGCAAGGCCTCATTTGACTGCACATGCCACAGTGTGTTGATGTTTTTGTTAGGTTGTTAGGTTTGTTAGATTGTTCAGAGTTGTTGGGTTCGTTCTGGGGAAAAGTCACAGTAGAAAATTCCTGGAAGTGGCTGTAATTGGTGAGGAAACGAGTTTGACTGTTTGATTTCACTTCAGCTCAGAGACCGGGATTTAACTCAGATCAACTCAGACCCGAGAAAACCTAATGAAATGAAGATGAAATGAAAATGTCAGAAATGAAGTGAATCTGACACCGCGTACTTTAGAGGTTGACGTTGGAAGATATGGATATAAAACATGTCCAGGTTACATTTGCCCCCAAAATCAGACAAAATAAAATAAAATGACATTTTAATTGATTTGCTAAATAAATGCATTGCTCAGTTTTGCAGTTTTTCAGGGTTAACATTATAAATGAAACTCAAACCATAATTAACATTTTCATTACTTGAAAATATATACTAAAAAAAATAACATTTACCAACTTCATGAATTAAAAAACTAAAACTAAAACTGAAATAATTAAAAATACTATAGACATAGTTTTAAAAAAAAACTTGACAAACAAAATGACAAAAACTTAAACTGAAATTAAAATTAAAATAGAAAATATAAACAGAAAATCAAATTATAAAAACTAATACAATCTCAATTCTACTAAAATAACACTGCGTTATTATGCATTATAAGTGCATAATATAATTGCAGACAAAAAAATATTTAAAATGTGAAGTATTGACACATAAAAAAAAATTATCATGTTACAGTTACAAGATCTGTGGGCTTAATTGTCATAAAAAATAATGTCACAATGAAATTTGTGTTATGCAGTATATATTTTCTTATTTCTTTCTTTTGCTTCTGAAATGACTACACACTCAGTCTACACACACACACAATTCACCATATAAATATGATTTATTTCTTGTTTCTCCCAGCCTGACAAAAAAACATCATAGTACTGTTTCCAGATAAGCATGTACAGAAGGAAGTTTTAGTAGCATCTCTGCTGCATATCTGGCTCAGATTTATAGTTTATAAAGTGCATTTATTCTCTTGTCAACACATCGTGCATCTCTGTGCTCAGGCAAGACTCCTGCATGTTTTACTGGTGTAAACTTCCTCAGGCCTGCAGGTATTACAAGGTGGGTGGGTAATTCCTATGAAGCCCTTATCACCACAGGTGTACAGTTTCATTACACAGTTTCTGCAATGATGCAAAAGACATTTCAGTGGAAGAAAATACTTTCTCACATTCCTCAGTAGAAATGAAGTCCGAGAACTGGAAGGGTTTGATAAGTTCATTTACTCGTCATTCCAGTTGAACATGGAGGATTTGACAAAAATAAAAGGCCTGTTTCTGGTCAGCGAGCATCATTGTGAGCAGGATTTCTACAAATACACAGGCACAATTAATCAATCAAGATGGATAAACTGTTCATCACAGTGTGGCAGATTATGAGTTATATAATCACGATTTACTGATAACTCTAAAGCACCTGCCATAATCAAGATTATTCATACGTTTTCGGTAAATAACGTTTTCCAGATCATGACATTAAAAAGGTTTGCTGTTTGGGATTAAAAGAGCTAAAAGTTCCTGGAATTATTAGAAATTGTCATAGAAAATAGTCATAAAAAAATACTTCATGTTAATATTTAAAAAATAATATTTCAAACAATATATCATATTTATATTTATATGAAAACATATTTTAAAATGTGGACAGACGGATAGATAGATAGAACGATGGATGCATAGAACACAACAGATGGACAGATAGATGGATGGTTGATGGATGGATGGATGGATGGATGGATGGATGGATGGATGGATGGATGGATGGATGGATGGATGGATGGATGGATGGATGGATGGATGGATGGATGGATGGATGGATGGATGGATGGATGGATAGACAGACAGACAGACAGACAGACAGACAGACAGACAGACAGACAGATAGATAGATAGATAGATAGATAGATAGACAGACAGATAGATAGATAGATGACAGATAGATGACAGATAGATAGATAGATAGATAGATAGATAGATAGACAGACAGACAGACAGACAGACAGACAGACAGACATACAGATAGATAGATAGATAGATAGATAGATAGATAGATAGATAGATAGATAGACAGATAGATAGATGACAGATAGATGACAGATAGATAGATAGATAGATAGATAGATAGATAGATAGATAGATAGATAGATAGATAGATAGATAGATAGATGACAGATAGATGACAGATAGATAGATAGATAGATAGATAGATAGATAGATAGATAGATAGATAGATAGATAGATAGATAGATAGATAGATAGATGACAGATAGATAGATAGACAGACAGACAGACAGATAGATAGATAGATAGATAGATAGATAGATAGATAGATAGATAGATAGATAGATAGATAGATAGATAGATGTGTCGATGTAAACATCAGAGCCGGTTCAGTGTCAGTTGTTGAGTGTGTGATCTCTGTGTGAAGGTTCGTCTCGACACGCCTCTGGAATCACATTCCAAACACCTGAAACTCCACCGAAACTGAGGCGAGCGCTGGGAAACCTCTGGCACTGAAACACACAGGTCGCAACAATAACCGCCTGTGATAAATCAAAGGACACCGGGTCGAGGGTTGAGTCAGAGCATAAGAGGATAACACCTTCACTAACATGCCCAGACATGAGCCGCCATAAACCAACAACAACACGAATCTCACGGCTAGAACCATCACACTGCAGCAAAGACACATTCACATGATTCACAAGTGATGCTTTTCACATAATCATCCAGTGTTGCATTATCAAGTTCTTTGGTTTAATATTTGTTTAAACTTTTTCTCTCATAAATAATTCCCAGTGCTCCTGTGAGGTGAACAGAAGGCTGTAAAAATATCCACATAAACTTTAACGCCACAATTAAAGTGTCAACTACACACAATGAGGCAAGTCAGCAGTGTACAGTATAGCTGACATTTTAGTATATGTAAAAATAAATAAATAAATACATTTAAACAGCAAAACAACTAGATTTATCACTGGTTGCGGGGTGTTTTAGATGGGATCATCATTTATTCACCCTCATGTTGTTCCAAACCCATTTGACTTTCTTCTCATACTTTAATGTTGTCCTTTTTGAAGCTTAAAAGCATTTGATTCCTATCACTGTTATTGCATAGAAAAGAGCAACTAGCAGAACAGATGAAAAATGAGTGATGCCAGAAATTTGCTTCTTTAACCAAGTATGAGGAATAACTGCATGCAACACTAACAAAAGAATAATGTTGGAAGATGGATGGATGGAACAACGGACGGACGGACGGAGGGAACGATGGACAGATGGATGGATGGACAGATGGATGGAACAACGGATGGATGGATGGATGGGTGGACAGATGGATGGACAGATGAATGGATGGATGGATGGATGGATGGATGGATGGACAGATGGATGGAACAACGGACGTACGGGCGGAGGGAACTATGGACAGATGGATGGATGGATATGGGTGGGTGGATGGATGGATGGAACAACGGACGTACGGACGGAGGGAACGATGGACAGATGGATGGATGGGTGGATGGACAGATGGATGGAACAACAGATGAATGGATGGATGGATGGATGGATGGATGGGTGGATGGATGGATGGATGGATATGGGTGGGTGGATGGATGGAACAACGGACGTACGGACGGAGGGAACGATGGACAGATGGATGGATGGGTGGATGGACAGATGGATGTAACAACAGATGGATGGGTGGATGGGTGGGTGGATGGATGGGTGGATGGACAGATGGATGGATGGACAGATGGATGGAACAACAGATGGATGGATGGATGGATGGATGGATGGATGGATGGATGGATGGATGGACGGACGGATGGATGGGTGGATGGACAGATGGATGGAACAACGGATGGATGGATGGGTGGATGGACAGATGGATGGAACAACGGATGGATGGATGGGTGGATGGACAGATGGATGGATGGATGGATGGGTGGATGGACAGATGGGTGGATGGATGGACAGATGGATGGAACAACAGATGGCTGGTTGGATGGATGGGTGGATGGATGGATGGGTGGATGGACAGATGGATGGATGGGTGGACGGACAGATGGATGGAACAAATAGAGAACATCCTTCTGTTCTTTGCTTTGCATGAAATATTTGTCTTTTTTTTGTGCCTCTGCCACATAATTTATGATATATTACTGCTGAATTTCAACTTATTTTAACAGAGCTTGGAGGCAGACCTCACACTGCAGACATTTGACACTTCATTTTCAGACTGGAGAACAGTTTCATTATTGGGCCGCTCTACACACGGGGACGGTGATAACATGTCTTTGGGCTGGGATCAAAAATCACACTTGACAGCCCACCGAAAAGACAAACGACCCTATTATAAAGACCTATTATAAATGTTTCATTGAATCCAGTAATGAAACTCTCAGAACAAAAGCTTATCTTAGATACAGCCAAGATATCACGGTGTTCTGCTGTATCAGATCATACGTCTCGCGTCTCATTAGTTAGAGTGCATTAATGAGGGCATGAATTTGACAGAAAAGCGAGAGATCTTCATTGGGTCCAGGTTTGATCAGAATACGAGTCACTAAAAACACAAGTTATTGAAAATGATCAGCCAACCTGGACTCGATCTGGACTCTACAGAAAGTGATACAGACTTGAAACGGTTTACAGAAGAGGAAAATTTTAGCAAAATTCATGCTATTCCATAAAGCTCACAGGAAAAAGCTCACATTCACTAAAGCATAATCAATTGTAGTAATTTATAATTATACATTTATAATAGGGCTGCGCGATTTTGAAGAAAAATGCGATATGCGATAATTCATTAAATAATGTGATATTCGATACGATACTGCTAAAAGTGTGTAAAATTAAATATATATACATACATGTTTCATATTCTTTTTGTGACAAGAAAACATCCCTACAACGTCTGAAAGTGAACATCAGTGTTTTACTGTATATAAGAAGTGTTATTTTAACATCAGTGGGGTTTAGGGGTTCAGGTTATTCTACATCAGGTTTATTTAACAGCAGAAACTGAATAATCAAATGTAAAAATAAAAATGTCTTAGTTTTCACTGTATGAATTACTTCTTATTTCTTATTAAAGCTACAAAAGTTATTCAGCCAAGAGCAGTGAGTGATTTTCTCTTTGTGTTTTATTCATGACCCAGTTATTGCAAGCCGTTGCGATATGCATATCGCGATATATACATTTGCGATATTTCGATATATTATGCAGCCCTAATTTATAATACATTCTATATTATATTCACATCACATGGACCTGAGCATCCGAATGAGCACAATAGAGTTACATCACCTGTGAAACATCAAATTAACACGAATTTAAAGGCTTCCAGGTGATTTCTGAAGGTGATAAACTAAACCTGTTACATCACGAGAACATCCGTCTAATCCTGTTCAGGAATGTTTTATAACTGCGTTTCACTGATGACAGCGAGCTATCAGCGGTTCATGCCCTTAATCAAAATATGAAATTGCATATTGTGCATCTCATTCAAGGCATTGGCTCTGCATTAAATCAACAGTGCAATAATTACTAAAAATATTGACACAGACCCTCTCTCGCTCAGCATGATATCGCTCATGATTGCTGTCGTCTCTTCCGGCACTGGAAGGTCCCTTCCTAGCTTTGCGGACACATTTGGATTGTGTGAGCTTCTACAAATAGGAAATTACAAAATATGAAAGCCATTAACAGCAAAACAACGTCATACGCCCTGCTGTCGAACTATGCTATGGAGTTTAAAGGCCAGACACAAATCAATACCGGCTCATTGACTGGAAGCTGCACATCCCACTGGAACTCAAATTGATTTGTGCCAGATTTGTTTTAAGCATTTAAAATCCCTGGTTAGTAATGATGCTGTTATTTTGTAGGTTCCCACACGACGCAGCATTCGCAGACTGTTTTACTTGCATTGAAGTTTATTCAATGACAAAAATGTAGGACGAGACTTGATTTTATCCATGAGGAAATTGATTGGAAAGTGTTTCTATGTCACAGATGACATCAGCTGGAGGACTGATGACATCAGCTGAAAAGGAAAGTCATTTCAGAGGCGGATCAAGTTATTGCATATTGAAGAAAAAAGACAAGCATGCACTGATAAATCAATCACAATTACACCAGAAATGTGCATCGAGAAAGTCAAATGTGATCTTGTATTGACGTTATGCTTACGTTATGCTTAAAGGTGACTTATTATGCCACTTTTCACAAGATGTATTATAAATCTATGGTGTCACCAGAATGTGTCTGTGAAATTTCAGCTCAAAATACCCCACAGATCATTTATTTTAGCTTGTCAAAGTGGCCCCTTTTTGGGTGTGAGCAAAAACGCATCGTTTTTTGTGTGTGTCTCTTTAAATGCAAATGAGCTGCTGCTCCGCCTCAGTTCAGAAGACGATCCTTTACACCAGCTTCGGATACTCCAGCGATAACAAAACTACGGTGGCCGAGAAGGGTCACAACACATACAAATGCCACAACAACTACATATTCAGAAAACAACTTTGTCGATTTCACATCACGTACGCTGCAAATATTCACAGCATGAGCAAATAGGGAAACGAACTGCAAACTGCAAAGACACAACGGAAATGTTTCCAGGGGGGCCATAATCAGTGACGGACCCGCATCCATCCGGTTGTCTTAATATGTTGAAAACACACAAAACCACTTCGGTATCAGAGCACATCGACAAGTCTGTCATAATAAAAGAGAAACACTTACCTCTTGTAGTCATAGACAACAAAAGCGCACATTCAGATGCAAAGACAACCGGATGGATGCGGGTCCGTCACTGATTATGGCCCCCCTGGAAACATTTCTGTTGTGTCTTTGCAGTTTGCAGTTCGTTTCCCTATTTGCTCGTGCTGTGAATATTTGCAGCGTACGTGATGTGAAATCGACGAAGTTGTTTTCTGAATATGTAGTTGTTGTGGCGTTTGTATGTGTTGTGACCCTTCTCGGCCACCGTACAAAACAGAACAATCTCACTCATCCAGAATCTCAGAAATAATCAGTAGAGGAGTGCAGCCTTACAGAGAGATTCGGGAAGAAGTTCAACTTTTAGATGCACCTGGATGTTTCTGAATGGTTAGTGGATACATTTCTGTAGTTGTTGTGGAGTTACATTGATTCATCTGTTTCTGGGGGATTTCTGTTGAAAAAAAATAAATAGTGTTCAGTGCTCGTCTGTAGCCTACGACAGAACAGTTTGCATGCTTTGCTTGAACTTTTGCCATTGTGTTAGAACTGGTTACACTGTTGTCGGGTTACTGGGTTTCACTTTTCACGTTTTCTGGGTTGGTAGATGCACAGACCGATTATAGCACTTAAACACGGAAAAAGTCAGATTTCCATGATATGAAAGGATTAGTTCACTTTCAAAAAAACATTTCCTGATAATTTACTCACCCCCATGTCATCCAAGATGTTCATGCCTTTCTTTCTTCAGTTGAAAAGAAATGAAGGTTTTTGAGGAAAACATTCCAGGATTTTTCTCCATATAATGGACTTCAATGGCAACCAACGGTTTGAAGGTCCAAATGTGAGTTTCAGTGCAGCTTCAAAGTCTCGACACGATCCCAGCCGAGAAATAAGGGTCTTATCTAGTGAAATGATTGGTCATTTTCTAATTCTTTAAAAAAAAAAGATATACTTTTTAACCACAAATGCCCGTCTTGTACCATCTCTGAGATGCGGCACGCATTATGCCATCACGTCGGAAAGGTCACGCGTGACGTAGTCGGAAGTGCCGACCCAGTGTTTACAATTATGGAGTAGGAGGACCGTTCAAAGTTATTGTATTTTGAATGACACATATTTATATGTATTTGTGTCAGTTTATTGTTTAAAATGGTCCTTACGTGTGCATATCCTGGATGTTTAACAATGTCATGCGTGACCTTTCCAACATGATGACGTAATGCATCTCAGAGATGGTACAAGACAGGCATTTGTGGTTAAAAAGTATATATATATATTTTTTTTTTTTAGAAAATGACCCTTATAAGACCCTAGATAAGACCCTTATTCCTCGTCTGGGATCGTGTCGAGACTTTGAATCTACATTGAGACTCACATTTGAACCTTATATGAAGTCCATTATATGGAGAAAAATCCTGGAATGTTTTCCTCAAAAACCTTAATTTCTTTTCGACTGAAGAAAGAAAGACATGAACATCTTGGATGACATGGGGGTGAGTAAATTATCAGGAAATTTAGATTTGAAAGTGAACTAATCCTTTAAGTGTCAATAGTGAAAGGGATGTTAATGTGCATGTGCATGAAACTGAAGGAATCTTGACTTCCTCTTGAACAGGAAGCAGGCAGGATGCTTTGAGCCGACACAAACTCTATTGTGTGTTTCCTGTGAGCCACTGCAGGTGCATCTCTGACACACACACACACACACACACACACACACACACACACACACACACACACACACACACACACGCGCGCGCACACACACACACACACACACACACACACGCTGCATGGTGCTTCTTTACACACAGCTTCCTGATATGAGAAACTGCCTTGCCAGAGAAAAAGAGCCAATAAGAACCTTTGTCATGATTTAAATGCAATTAAATCTTCTCATTTGACTTGCAGATGAGAGTGCAAACTGTTTGAAAAACAAAAAAGATATTTTTATATTATTTTTTTTTTTTTACCATCAACTTGCAATTACTAAAAACAACATGAAGCAGAATTCATAATGCATTTCACTGCCATAACATGATGACTATTTCCTGTATTTCCAAGTTAATCAGATAATTCGGCCGGAAATAATGCAGGGCAGAATTATTATTATGCTAATATAATTTAATATGCAGTGACATGTTTGCATGCATACTAATATCCCAATATTATTGTATAACATAGTTGTTTTGGAGTCTACTACTATAGGTTTACATGCATCCAAGGTCATAAAACATTCAGTCTCTCTAAACCCCTCCTCTGTTGTGATTGGTCTGCTATGCTCTAATTGGTCAGATGACCCAGTCTGTTGTGATTGGTCTACTCTGCTCTGATTGGTCAGATGGCCCAGTCTGTTGTGATTGGTCTACTCTGCTCTGATTGGTCAGATGGCCCAGTCTGTTGTGATTGGTCTGCTCTTCTCTGATTGGTCAGATGGCCCAGTCTGTTGTGATTGGTCTACTCTGCTCTGATTGGTCATATGACCCAGTCTGTTGTGATTGGTCTACTCTGCTCTGATTGGTCAGATGCCCAGTCTGTTGTGATTGGTCTGGAACAGCAATGTGCATGCAAATGTGATCATGCATGCAGAAAGCAAAATGACCTTTTTGGTCAAAAATGATCATGCATGCAGAAACCCCAAAATGACCTTGATTTATTTTTTTCCCTCGTTTCTGTTCAAGCACATTTCAGTTGGTATCTTATCTGAAATTAAACTCTGTAAAGAGTTTGATTGAAGCATCAGAGGCCTGCGAGCTTATCAAGTCTCAAACTCTCTTGGTTTCCAAGCGCTGAGCGCAGCAGAATCTAATCGCTAGGCCGTTTCCATCGGGTGGGAGAAACATCAAGAGAGGCCTTGAACAATTTCAGCAAATTGCTTACCAGCAACAAACACCAGAGGAGATAAGAGCTCAGAGAGAGCACCAGACAGAGAACAGAAACTTCACTCTCAATAGTCATTTGCAGCACTACAGTATATAGCCTAGTTCAGCAAAGAGATGAATGATTTTCCACTTCTAATTTCTTGAAAAAGTTCTTAATATATTTTTTAAATCAATGTATTGGTTTAGTCGGTAACACTTTAGAATAATGGTCCGTAGTTAACAAGTAACTATGCAGGAAGTAATAGGTAGTACTGCATTAACACCGAACTTAATACTATTAACTAATATGGAAGCAATATTAACTAAGCAGTAAGTAATATCTAAATTAGTACAAAGGTAGTTCCTTGGTAGGTATTTGATTATTACTAAAGAAATGTATCCTCACTGAGAACTACTTGTGAACTAAGAAAGAATAACCAATTAATTACTAATCACAAAAGTAACATGTCTAAAAAGTGAACAATTGTGGGGGGGTTTTTAACTCTTAACATGGTCATAACATTTCAGAAGCTTGTGCCTCAAATGGGTTCTTAGTGGAAACCAGTTTATATTTCCCCAAATACATTAGCTACAGGTTGAGATTGTGACTACTACTCTTGCCAAAGGATGGACGCATGTTCTCTGTTTATTTCAAACTTAAACATAGAATAATACTAATAATGATAATTTGTTTAAAATTTTAAACAATTAGGAAGTGATGCTGACACTCATGATTGGATTAGTTCACTATTATGAGCTCTTGAGTGTCAGTTCAATATGTCTCAGACTCCAAAGACCTACCTTTATGTTACAGTAGCCGCCAGAGGAGGACTTCTCTTTAGGATATGAATATAAACATTGATGTTCTCTTGTCAAAAACAATTTGCATCCTTAATGAAGAAATTGGCTGCATTTATGTTGCGATAATCGCAAAACCACATCTTCCAGATTACAATGTTTGTTAGAATATTACTAGTGCCTGTACAGTATGTGTTAAATATAAAATTAAATAACTTGTATTACTTGTGAAAAACATGCTAACTCCTCACTAATTACTCAAGCGTTACCTTGTTATCCCGCAGGAACTACTAGTGATGTGGCCCATTATTTTAAAGTGAAAAACATGCCAACTCCTCACTAATTACTCAAGCGTTACCTTGTTATCCCGCAGGAACTACTAGTGATGTGGCCCATTATTTTAAAGTGAAAAACATGCCAACTCCTCACTAATTACTCAAGCGTTACCTTGGTATCCCGCAGGAACTACTAGTGATGTGGCCCATTATTTTAAAGTGAAAAACATGCCAACTCCTCACTAATTAATCGAAATTAATGTTTTGACTCTATTGCATTCAAGACCCATAATACACTAAAACACAACATAAATTCACAAAATATATAAATTTTATTAGCTTGATGTAATCCAAATATTTAGAATCCATACGTTGTTTGCAAGAAACAGATCCAAATTCAGCCCTTTATCCAGTGATCTTCATCTCCATTTCCGCTTCTCCCGAAGCGTTACGACATGTTTTACGGCAGTGATATCAGACGCTTATTGGCTCTTGCATGCTTCGTCACAGATTACGACATGCTGTGTTTAAATTGGTGTACTATATTTGAACTGGAGAACCGCACGCGCCTTCACAGAGCGAACAGCGAACCGAAACCGGATTAACATTTTCATGGATTAATAATTTATATTCTGCTCTGTAACGTTACCTCATACAATACTGCCAGAGAGGACTGCGACACATCGTCATGTGAACAACTTTTGGTACCGGTTTTGATATTTTCTCAATAAATAAATGATTGTGATTATACTGTTGTTTTTCTTTATAATTCTAGCCTACGTAACTTAGTTTACAGAAATTGTTAGGGGTAGGATTAGTTTTACTATGTTTTAATGCTATATTGTTAATAAAACTGCCATTTCCCTACACATATCTGTCCATTAAGTTTTATCCTTTTAATTTTGTCAATAAAATGGGTATGTTTAGGTGTGGGAGTAGGGTTAAGAGATCTTACATTTATAATCTATAAAATGGTAAAAGGGAAATTATACAGATATCGTTATGATATGAAATATTAGTAAATAGTTTACATTTTTTAGCTGTAAAATCGTAATAATGTTACGTTTAAACGTTGCAGATACGTCCATATTAACGGTATACGTTTCAGCATCGAAACGTACAAAAAAGTATGTTTTCTATCTTTGAGAAAATTACGTATTAATACCTACGTATTACAATGAGACCAGGCTGCACTAGTAGTTAACAAGGGATACCAAGGTAACGCTTGAGTAATTAGTGAGGAGTTAGCATGTTTTTCACTTTAAAATAATGGGCCACATCACTAGTAGTTCCTGCGGGATAACAAGGTAACGCTTGAGTAATTAGTGAGGAGTTGGCATGTTTTTCACTTTAAAATAATGGGCCACATCACTAGTAGTTCCTGCGGGATAACAAGGTAACGCTTGAGTAATTAGTGAGGAATTAGCATGTTTTTCACAAGTAATACAAGTTATTTAATTTTATATTTAACACATACTGTACAGGCACTAGTAATATTCTAACAAACATTGTAATCTGGAAGATGTGGTTTTGCGATTATCGCAACATAAATGCAGCCAATTTCTTCATTAAGGATGCAAATTGTTTTTGACAAGAGAACATCAATGTTTATATTCATATCCTAAAGAGAAGTCCTCCTCTGGCGGCTACTGTAACATAAAGGTAGGTCTTTGGAGTCTGAGACATATTGAACTGACACTCAAGAGCTCATAATAGTGAACTAATCCAATCATGAGTGTCAGCATCACTTCCTAATTGTTTAAAATTTGAAACAAATTATCATTATTAGTATTATTCTATGTTTAAGTTTGAAATAAACAGAGAACATGCGTCCATCCTTTGGCAAGAGTAGTAGTCACAATCTCAACCTGTAGCTAATGTATTTGGGGAAATATAATATTCATAAACTGGTTTCCACTAAGAACCCATTTGAGGCACAAGCTTCTGAAATGTTATGACCATGTTAAGAGTAAAAAAAAACCCCACAATTGTTCACTTTTTAGACATGTTACTTTTGTGATTAGTAATTAATTGGTTATTCTTTCTTAGTTCACAAGTAGTTCTCAGTGAGGATACATTTCTTTAGTAATAATCAAATACCTACCAAGGAACTACCTTTGTACTAATTTAGATATTACTTACTGCTTAGTTAATATTGCTTCCATATTAGTTAATAGTATTAAGTTCGGTGTTAATGCAGTACTACCTATTACTTCCTGCATAGTTACTTGTTAACTACGGACCATTATTCTAAAGTGTTACCGTTTAGTCTTAGGGGCTGTTTACACGACACCATTTTCAACTATAAACGGAAGACTTTTTATGCGTTTTGGCCGTTCATTTACCCGACAACAGCGTTTTGGGTAACGCAAACTTTTGTAAACGGGTTTCAAAGTGCAAGTTTTTGAAAACGGTCTCCGTGTAAACAACAAAAACGCGAATCTGTGAAAACGATGACGTCATGGACATGCGTATTACGTGTTCAATCTATAGTGTTTCATCACCATCTAAAGGCCTGGCAGCAGAATACAGCGTTTTTGTTTTGTTTTCGTAGATCGCTTTGAATAGAGATAGTTTTGACAATGGTGTCCGCCGAAAACTCAAAGGAAAAACCTCTCAGTTTTAAGCATAACGTTGTCGTGTAAACATACGCTTAAAGAGCACCTATTATACTCCATTGTTGCGGCTCCTCTCTTCCCAGTCTGTCAGTAACGCTCTGTTTAGTTCCTGTCTCTATGAAGCTCCTCCTTCTGAAAAGCACACTGTGCTCTGATTGGTCGGCTGGATCAGTGTGTTGTGATTGGTCGAGCGCGTCGAGTGTGTTTGGGAAATGTCCCGCCTCTTACCATAACCGCCTGTTCAACACACTACTAACTAACTCAACCAGGCCCCGCCCCTTTATTCTGCATATTAATTATTTAAATGAGGAATATTGTGACGTGTTCGTTCCCGGAAGAAACTCAAGACTACAATGGAGGCGTTTCAGGAGTTCAGAAACACTGACACTGATATAGAGAAGAACTCAGAGCTTTTTCATGTTCAAACTGCAACATTACACACTAGAGAAAGATGGACATTTAATAAAGCAGAACAGGACTCCTTTAAGAAACCCTTTATGTATCTACAGTAAATTGAACTTTTGAACACTAGGCCTGAAAAAGCTCCTGTTGATCAACTCTTCACAGATAACATCATGTTTGGACCTTATAATGACCTGTGAGACGAGCGGCTCAGAACAGTTGATCCAATTATCCAGGGAAGCAAAAGAGGGATGTTTATTTCATAACCTCAAAGGATGGCATCCACTGTGAAATAACATCCAATCCTGCATGAGAACAACACACACTGTTTCTCTTCTTGCATAACAAGAAACTTTTCCAGACCTTGATTAAGAGAAATGCTAAAACTTTAAATGATTACACCTCCACTAGATCAAGAAAAATTACAGAAGGTCTTGCAAACATCAGAGCATCTTTATTGAAAGACGCTGATGAGGTTGATCTCTGATCTCACTGATCACTGAATTAAAGTTTAGTCATGCATCATGCAACTAACTAAATGCAATGTTAGGATTTTTAGGACCACAATCATATTCAAAAGTTATCATGCAGCTTCTTGAAATTCACATTTACTTCAGACGATAATAAAAAGTCAGACATTTGCATTTTGTAACAATATGAATAGTGCTATGTTTCTAAAAATGATTTCACCGAACAGATGTTTCAGGTAATTGTGTTTTAAGTTATGCAGCGAGGTGTAGGAAACACAGATTCTCATAGGCTTTTTGTTGTGTAATCATGAGATTATACTTTCTTAGTGGAGCACAACATGAGCTCAGAGAGTTCAGTCTCAGTCAGTCCTTTAACAGTCCTGATATTGTTAGCTAAAAATAACACTATATAAAACAAGATTTTATGCTTTATTTTCATGCACATTATCTATTTTTTTAATTTAAATAATTAAATTGCATTAAATTAGGAAATAAATAAAATAAATGAAATTAGGAAATAGATGAAATAATAAATAATGAAATAAATAATGAAAAAAATATTATTTAAATTATTTAATTTTTACAGTGGATTTGTGAATATTAAACTAATTTAGATAGAGATGAAATTAAATAAGACATAAATATTAGATGAAAACTTAAACTTAAACAATCATTACACTTCATTTTATTTTAGCAGTGGATTTGTGAACATTAATCTAATTAAGATAAATTAAAATAAGATATAAATATGAGATGAAAAGCAAAAAAATATATAAATTTGAAATGCTGCATTGTTAAAATTGAAATTACATAAGTTTAAGTTGAAATACTAAAATGTATTTATTTAAAAAAAAAAAAAAAAACTTAAACAAATTAAAAATAAAAGCTAATTGAAAATATTGATAAATACTATAATAGTATATAAATAATACTAAAATAACACTAGTCCGTTCACTGTCTGATTCATACACAACACAAAACTGGAAAGCTGATATAATCAGCAGTTTTCACAGTCTGCTACAATCAGCAGAACACACATATTGTGTTCAAATTGAACCCAGAATAATGAGTCATATTCCACCTCCAAATCAATTCATTCATTACATTGGAAAAATGCAAGGTTGAGTTGCATTGAATCATGGGATGCTGTTTTCCTACAGCCTATATTCTTTGCAAACAAAGTCATATAGCACCTATTGTATGCATGCAGAAAATGCACATATTGTGGACTGTATACATTAATACTGTGTGAGTAGAAAGAGAGAGTCTAAGGCATGTACGTGTTGTCACATTTCAAGCATTTTCATTTAAATTCTCCACTGAAAACAACACCATGTCACCCTCAAGGCTGTTCTCACGATCTCGCTGTGATATCTGCAAACATCTGCCGTTACAGCTCTGCTCTCAGCGCTCAACAAAGAGAGGTCGTGTCTCGCTCTGGGTCAGATAAGATGGTGATACATCATCGGGTCGGGCCAATAACTGAGCCTGAAACCCAGACAGGACAGCAGGGCTTCTCCTGTTTCTCTGTGTTTTTACAAGGGATGCATTCAACTGTACATATGCAGGATCAAATGCTCAGATCTGGCTGACAAAGTGGGAAAAGCCCTGCGGTTGCTTTCGCTGAGGTCAGGTTCAACTCAAAGCACTGCTCCTGTTCACTGGAGGATCACGTCAGGTCATCTGAGCCTGCTACACAACATCCTGATACAGATACATCGGCAGTGACATGGGTTATGTTATTTAATTTATTTATTTAATTTTATTTAATTTTATTTAATTTTATTTAATTTTATTTAAATTTATTTAAAAAAAAATATATATATTTTTATTTTTATTTTTTTATTTTAATTTATTTTAATTTATTTTTTTTTTAACATTTTTTTTATTTAATTTTTTTTTATTTAATTTAATTTCATTATTTAATTTAATTAAATTAAATTTATTTATTTATTTTATTTCTTTTTACAGTGGATTTGTGAATATTAAACATTTATTCAAATTTGGATGTCCTGTTATTTTTGAAAGGTTTAATATTTACAAATCCACTGTAAAAGATCTACTGAAATGTAATGAAATAAAAAATCCATTTTAATAGATATTTACTGGATACATGCTGTGAATTTTGGATTTTGGATACATTTGTGAATATTAAATCTTTATTTAAATTTGGATTTCCAGTTTTTTTATTATTTTTTTATAAAAGGTTATTCATAAGTCCACTGTAAAAATAAAATAAAATAAAATTCACTGTCAATTTATTTATTGAATACATGCTATTTTCAAAATTGATTTCCAGTTATTTTTCACAGCATGTATCCAATAAATATCTATAAATTGACCATGCATTTTATTTTATATTATTGTATTTATTCATTTATTTATTTATTTATTTATTTATTTATTTATATCAGGGTTCACCAATCTCGGTCCTGGAGGGCCGCTGTCCCTGCAGAGTTTAGCTCTAACCAGCTCCAACACACCTGTTTGAAAGTTTCTAGTATGCCTAGTGAGACCTTGATTAGCTGGTTCAGGTGTGTTTAATTGGGGTTGGAGCTAAACTCTGCAGGACAGCGGCCCTCCAGGACCGAGATTGGTGAACCCTGATATAAATAAATAAATAAATAAATAAATAAATAAATAAATAACACTTTACAATAAGGTTTCACTTGTTAACATTTTAGTTATATTAGTAAACATGAACTAAAAATTAGCAATCCAGCATTTATTAATCTCAGCTAATGTTAATCTCAGCATTTACTAATAATCCTGAAGACCTTGATTATCTGGATCTAAAGCTAAACTCTGCAGGGTTGTTGAGTTTGAGTCTTATTTAGCACTTGCATAAAATAGGCCTATATATGTGTCAAGACATCGGCATGATTAATAATATGATAACAATGGACATACGGGATCCATTTATTATCAACTCATTACTCATTTACTGCGCACTTAACAGTCATTTGTTTATCTCTGACTAACATTAGTATTCATATGCATTCAGAGCCATTGGGTGACACTAAAAGATCATTCCTCTTGCTTTATTCATTTTTCATCCCATCATTAGCCTATTCTTAAACAGCTTTCCTTATCTGTCGAATGTAATGATGCGTAGAAGCGTTGAGCTCGATATGAATGGCTCTGCGTCAGTTCATGAGCTCACGCCGCAGTGGTTTAATGTCAATCCTTTCTGTCGAAAATGCATTATGATAAAAAGTGACGCTCTAAAATCTTTGGGAAGGGATAATATATAGAAGAGTCCTTTGTTTAGTTATCGTTTTATTAGAAATGGGGATGAGGCTAATGTAATGATATCTGAAATAAAAAGGATTGATTTTCTGCTAGTGTTTTTAGCATGTCGAGAAAAGTTTTGTGAATTATCTCATCAGCACTTGTGCAACTCGCGTGTCATGACAGATGTGATATATTATTATTTCATCATTTGGATCCTCATGTTTATTTTTGGTGGAGCAGCACCTCCTACACAGCAAGTTACAATATTTCTAACACTTTACAATAAGGTCTCATTTGTTAGTGCATTATAGTATAAACTAACAGCATTTTTGCAGCATTTATTAACCTTTGTTAGCAAAGGTTAATAAATGTGCATTAACAGACGCAAGTTTTGATCTCTAAAATGTACTAGAAACTTCACTGCACTGAACAAAACTCCGGTGTTTCAGCGATCACTAACCAGCGCCTCTGATTGGCCATTGCATTCATAAGCTCAACAGAGTTGTGTGTGATTGGTTATAGTGCACAATTTAATTGTATTTGAACCATTATTTAACGCCCCCCCGAAGAGCATGTCTTGACCCACATGTGTCAAACTCCAGTCCTGGTATTATCACTAGAAAGCGTGCATAAAAGCGCTCCCTTTTATAATCACTAAGCTGTCACTCATCTTAAAGGGATGGTTCGGAGTAAAATCAAACTAGGGTCCTTTGCACCACGACCTCGAGCCAAACACCCCCCCCCCACCACCACCACCACCCCCCACAGAAGCCTTTTTCCCCTTGGTCAAACATTATTAAAGTTAGAGCTTATTTAGAGATATCAGCCGGATGGCTTAGTGCAGGCGCTAATGGATCCAAGGCTGTATCTCGTAAATTACTCCACTAATAATGCCCAGAATGGCACCAAACTTCTACAGGAGTGCAAATAGGTTCTGTACTCATAAAACGAGGCATTGGAAAGTTTGTAAGTACATCAGGAGTTTATTTAAATAACACTTGCCTGACGGCTAATGCTACCGCTAACCCGGACGTCAAGGTCACTTCCGAGATTTGGGAAAAGCACGTAAAAGTCCTGGCAGAAAACGATGCATAAGGATGTAGTGTAACAACGAATTTATTTTTTCCGAAGTGTTGACAACTTAGTGTTAACTAATAATTGTTGCAAACTGGTACTACCAACAAAATATTAGTGCATTCCTGGAACTGGGCGTTGTTACACTACATCCTTATTTCTGCCAGGACTTTTACGGGCTTTTCTCACATACAGTATTAGCTAATTTTGCCCTTCATGAATACATGAACCTAACATACATAAATTACCCATAGCAGATCTACACAGGTGGAGCTGGGGAAGTTGGAGGGTTTCTGATTGCAAGCAGATTGAGTTAAGGACTTCTCAGTGTCATCTAAGCCCCTTTCACACAGCGCGATGATCCTGGCAAATTGCCGGGAAATTGCCAGAACGCCTTCTGTGTGAACGCAAACATGACCCGGGATTGATTCAATGCCGGGTTGGGGACCTAGTAACATTGCCGTGTTCAGTCCCGGAACGCGCGCTGTGTGAACAAAAGCCGTAATAATGCCGTGTCGTAGTGATGGAACGGAGGCCGGGATCGTTCGCCAGCCACTGAAACGGTACGTAATGCGCAAGTTTATGATCGAATCAGAGAAAAAAAATGCACAAGCGTGGCGAGAGAGAGAAATCGCAGCTCATAAGCAAACTTAAGACGCTGCTGAGACATTACGGGCCCTATCTTGCACCCAGCGCAATTGACTTTGCACCCGACGCACATCAGACTTTTCCCTCCACAGACGCACGTCGGTAAATTAGGGAATGAACTTGCGCTCCCGGGGGCGGTTCAGAGAAAAGAGGAGGCGTGTTCCGGCGCAAATGTTCCCTGGTGCTATTTTGCAGTTTCAGAAAACAATTCCGCCACAGACCAGGAGAAACCTAGTCTAAAGTCAGTGGCGCGTTGCGCATGTTATTCAGATAAATAGCATGTTATGCTATTTTGAGGGCGCATGCTTGGCCATAATCAATGTAGCGTGTGCACAACACACATACACTTTGCTCATCTCATCTACATACAGACGCAGCAGTTTTCATTTTTGCAAATCATACATTATTACAAGGAAAAATATTACCACACGAGGGAAATCATTGTTGTGTCCATGAAGATGTGAAAAAATAGGCATAAATCTAGCTTACACATTTACACAAATTATTATACGCCTGTTTAACCGAAGCTAATTTGGGTGTGTTTCTCCATCCCCAATGTCACTTCTCTGTGTTTTACGGCCCTGACGAGAACGTCAGTCTCCTCGGCTGTGAACCGCTCCTGGCGTACGCCTGTCATATCCGCCGTTATAACAGCAATCCGCCATGGAACAAGCACGCCTGCTCTTAAAGGGAATGTGAGATGACGCTCTGATTGGTTTATTTCACGTTACGCCCAAACCACACCTATGAATAATGAAGCTACTTCAGACCAACACATTTTAGATTTGCGTCGGGCACAAGAGTCATTTATCCCGCCGGTATAATAGCAACAGCGCCCGAGATCCGCCCACAAAGTTACTTGCGTTTCGCGCTTGATACTTGCGTTTCAGATCGTTAAAATAGGGTCCAACAAGTCACATCGATGTCACGTGTCTTTACGGGATTTTTACGGGTTGTGTGTGAAGGCACTCTCTGATTCTGGAAAATCACTGGCAGTGTGAATGAACCAAAATCAAACGAACCCAGGTCAAATCCCGGGTCACTTTATCCGTGTATTTTCCGGAATCTCTGTGTGAAAGGGGCTCTAGTCTCATGACAGAACTTTGTATTCAGCACTGGCATAAGCAACAATCTCACAAACCCCCTGTAGTTCTAACACGAACACAAGTCTAATGCCGTCTAACCCTGGATTGCCCTAGAAGGCAGGATTTAGCAGAGCATTCGGCTCGAGTGCGAAGGCCGACAGATGAGCAGTCAGTCACAGGTCTTCAGCTCGGATGGGTTCGGGGACGTTGTGAACTTCTCTCTCTCAGCTGTTGTCACACATCTCCTGTTACCCTCCTCCTCTCTGACATCAATTTTTCTGTCACATCAGGGTGCTTTAGTCACTTCTGTGTTATTACCAGCTTTAAGGCTATCTGGGGCCGTGCAGCCATGTTAAAAGTCTCAGATTTCAAAGGCTTTTAAATCCAGAAATTCCAGAGACTTCACACACACATTAACTCTTGACATTAGTGTGACCTTGAGAGATTTCTCTCGGGCCACAACATTTACTTTCTGATTTTTTTATGTACACACAATAGTTCTATTTTCAAGTAGTTCAATGTGGCGGTTTCATAACTGCCTGCTGACTTAAGACACTCGTCACACGTATAACTGCGTTTATTATCAAGCGGGGGAACGAATTGGCATGAACAGAAAAGCAGTTCACGAGGAACAATGTAGCATTGAGATATAGCAGGAATGCCAGCGTCTTTGTCAGTCTGTGAATTAATGATTATGAATGATTATTCACGGATGAATTGCAATCTTTAAAATCTCAATTTCTTTTGTAAAGGAGCAAATGGAGACTTTTGCTTACTGTAAGTCTCCTTCTCCTCAGATGAGAAAAATATCAGTAGTCTCAAGTATTTCAGAATCTCAACAATGTCTCAATCTGTTCTCAGATTCGCCAAGAAGTCTGTAAACAAAAGTCAGAAATCTCCAGTATTCAGCGTCACATGATCCTTCAGAAATCATTCTAATATTATGATTTGATGCTCAAGAAACATTTATGATTATTATCAGTGTTGAAAACAGTTTATGCTGCCTCATATTTTTGTAATCCATATTATTTTAGGATTATCTGATGAATAGACTTTTCAAAAGAACAGCATTTATTTAAAAACAGAAATCTTACATAATAAAAGTCTTCACTGTCACTTAAAAGTATTAAATTCTTAAAATAATCTTTACTGGCTGCTTTTGAACAGGATTGGTATTCAGTGTTGGATAAGTTACTCTAAAATAGTGATTAATTTTAGTGAGTTAGTACCAGTAATAAGTAATGCAATACTTTTTAGAGAGAGTAATTAATTAGTACAGTAATCTAAACTCTCTCTAAAAAATATTGCATTACTTATTACTGGTACTAATTCCTTTCTAAATCCCATATCAACCTCCTGCACCAGTTGAACAATTAAACCGCACTTTTAATTCTTTCAAATAAATAATATAAAATTTGCATAAATTATTCTTGAACTGACCAAAGTATTTAAACATACATTTTAACATTAGACATTAAATTCTGATATTAAATCCACTATTGATTTATATTGTTCTATTAATGCAATAACATCATAAGTAACTGCAATTA
>NC_139987.1:26258207-26430707 GCF_963993115.1 Abramis brama | reverse complement strand
TAAACGTTAAGAAATCCATACAAATTAAACTAAACATACAAAATGACTTTATTTGCAAGATGATAATTGGATACATATATATATATACATATGTGTGTGTGTAAGCATGCATGTGCATATATATATGTATGTATGTATTTATATAAATACAGTTTAAGTTGAAAAGGAGTGGAAGTGGTAAGATATATCTGCTTCTCTATCAAATTCAACCAATTCTTTCTGTTAAATTAAGCCCATTCTTTCAGGAGAAATGTTCTTATTAAATTTGGAGGGGGGAAATGAACAGAATGGTCGTCATGCCCTAATTCACAAAGTCTATTCTACTCTATTAAGTTAGTCAATCAGAGAAACAGACTGCAATTTTCCCAAAAGGGATACAATTGTGGCAATAAATTGGTGCATGAGTTCATAATGTTTCTCCTCTGAGGAGAACATTCAATTAATCTGACCTTCAGCTGTATCTGAGTGTTTAAGGCTGCAGTGAGTGGGGTTTTGCTCTGTTCGTTTGGACCTGTGAGTCAGCATGTTTGGCTGAATGAACAGCGCCACCTACTGAAACTCACCTCAACGGCTTGCAGAAACACTGTCTGTGCCAAGCAAAACATGGACCTCCAGTAAATGAGCACTGCCTGTTTCAGTTTCAACCTGCAAGAGTCTGTTTTCAAATAAACTCCTGCCAGAATTCCTCTAATTCACGTGGGGGACATTATCCCCATATGGGAGTTTCCATACAGCTTCCGTTCTTCTCAAAATGATTAGTTGACTAGATGCCAAGTATTGAAATTGGTCATGCATTTTTTGTCACGCATTCATGAATGATTCCTTAAAATGTGTGCTGTTGAGGAAAGTTGGGGTGTTACTTTACTGCGATCAGACGAGGATCAGGTAAATCCCACAGACGCACAGTGAACGAGGGACTGAGCCGTTTAGAAGATCACAGAGACTTAATGGTGGACTCTTTTCACCTGAGAAAGTAAGAAACCACCAGAACGGCTTGCAGAATGTTTGACATGTGACGTGGAAGCTTGTTTCCGCCACTGAATAGAAAATAAAAACATTTTATCTCGCAAATCTGACTTTTTTTTCCTAGAGTTGCGTTATATAAAGTCACAATTGTGAGTTATAAAGTCATAATTGTGAGACATAAACTCGCAGTTCTGAGAGAAAAAAAAGGTCAGTCTTTTTTCCCCTCAGAATTGGACTTTATAACTCGCAATTGTGAGTTTATTTCTCACAATTCTGAGAAATGAAATCGGAACTGAGATATAAACTCGCAATTGCGATAAAAAAGTCAGAATTGCGAGACAAAAAGTCATAATTGTGAGAAAAAGAATCAGAATTACAATATATAATCTCACAATTGCAAGAAAAAAAGTCTGAATTGTGAGAAAAGAGTCAGAAATGCGAGAAAAAAAGTTAGAACTGTGAGGAAAAAGTCAGAATTGCGAAATATAAACTTGCAATTGCAAGAAAAAGTAAAAATTGCGAGAAAAGAGTCAGAATTGCGAGAAAAAAAGTAAGAACTGTGAGGAAAAAGTCAGAATTGCGAAATATAAACTCGCAATTGCGAGAAAAAAGTCAGAATTGTGAGAAAAGAGTCAGAATTGTAGAAATAAACAGAAATAAACTCGCAATTGCGAAAAAAAATAAAAAAAACCCTGAATTACAGAATTGCAAGAAAAGGTCAGAATTGCAAGATATAAAGTCACAGTTATCTTTTCAATAGTTGTATTCTGTGTGGCCAGTTGCATGAACTGCTAAGACTAGTCTTACAAGTTAGTCATCTTTTTTTTCAGTTCATAACTTTTTTTTTTTAAGTCAGTTACATAAAAATGTAGATTGGTCTAATTTGATACTGAAAAGTGACTGATTACCCCGAACTAACTTTTAGTTAGTCACAGTTCTTGAGACACAGTCTTAACATAATGTAGCGCTTGTGATGAACTCAGGAGATGTTGTGTTAATTGATGAAGTGTTGATTTTGGTGGGGTCTCTGTGCTTCAGGAACATGGCTATGACTGTCATAAATCCTGGAAGAAGTGTGATCGCACTCACATCCAGTTTCCTCAAGTACAGAAGATCCTGACACTTCTGTTGGGTGTAGCCCACGGCCTTGATCCTGCGTCGCTTCAGAAAGCTGTGGGCCGAGGCTTTACGGTGCAGCTGTAGAGGATGCGGATATATGAAGCATCCTTCCTTCAAACCTCTGATGATAAACACAAGGAAACGGGACGTGGGAGGAACAGGGAAACTCACGGCCATCTGCGTTAGTATGCTGTCTTCCAGGAACTCCTGTGGTGGAAATGACACTAACACGTGTAAGAACGCTCACCACATGAATAATATTCAAAATGTGTTTGTATTGGTATGAAGTATGAATGGTGTATGGAATCATTTTTGTGCCAATAATAATGAACGTAACGTTTCAAGAAACTAATGAAAATGTAAATTGAAACTGAATAAAATATCTTTGAAACTGAAAAAGAATAAATCGCAGGCAATTTTTTTAAACTTTGTTTTGAACTGTTTTCTCATCTTTCTTTCGCTGATCTGAACTTACAAATGCGCTTCCAGCTTGCGTTTTCATTTATGCTTCTGAAGTTTTCATTTACGCTCCCTGCCAATTTAATAAATGAAAACTACAAATTATGCATTTGTAAGTTTAGACACAATTCGATACTGGTGCACATTTTAGAGTGGCCTTTTATTGTGGCTAGCCTAAGGCACACCTGTGCAATAATCATGCTGTCTAATCAGCATCTTGATATGCCACACCTGTGAGGTGGATGGATTATCTCGGCAAAGGAGAAGTGCTCACTAACACAGATTTAGACAGATTTGTGAACAATATTTGAGAGAAATAGGCCTTTTGTGTACATAGAAAAAGTCTTAGATCTTTGAGTTCAGCTCATGAAAAATGGGGGCAAAAACAAAAGTGTTGCGTTTATAATTTTGTTCAGTGTACATCACACTTTGCTGCCAAAAATCAGCTGACTTTTTTTTTTTTTTTTGCACCAGGGGTATATGTCACTTAAAAATGACAATTCTGTCATCATTTACTCACTATCATGTTGTAGAGCGGCACGATTGTGGATAAATTGAGAATTACGTTTTTTTTTCTTCCAAATAGAGATCACGATTTTCCCACGATTCTGAAATGACAACTAAACAACATGTAATTTACTAGAGTTCTAATGAAATGTTAATTGTCTAATGTTAATTGTCTAATTGTAAATGTAAATCTAAAATGTTTAATTCATCCGAATGAATTATAAAAAAAAAAAAACAATAAAAAAAAAAAAACATTTGAGTGAATGATTCAATGACTCACTCATAAAGTCTACACTTGTTTCATTACAGGTTGAATAAGCGTTTAAAAAAAAAATGTATTATTATAAATCTCTTGAATAAACGAACGATTTAATGACAAGTACATTTTTAACAGTCACTTGTCTCCAACTACTGGTGTAACAATGTAATTGATACAACTGTTATTTAAAACGCCAAGATCAGCGGCAGCACCAACACAGAATTGAAGTATTTACTGAATATACAGTATTTCCGTGTGATTTTGTCAAAGGATTAATAGACACAGACAAATCATTTTCATTTAGGAATGAGATCGTGGGTGTTTGAATAGAGATCACGATCTGCTCTATCATGCCATTTCTTTCATTCTTTCCTTGAACAAAAGCAGATGTTAGGTAGAATGACAGCGTCAGTCAACATTCACTTTCATTGCATCTTTATTCCATGCAATGAAGCTGAATGACTGAGACTGTCATCTGGCCTAACATCTGCTTTTGTGTTTAAGGGAAGAAAGTCAATCGCACAGGTTTCAAACATGGTAGTGAGTAAATGACGTCGGAAATTATATATTTAAAGTGAATCTATCACACTAGTCTAAAAAAAACCCTTTCTATTTATCAAAGAATGGAAAAAGCATATTAGAATGATTTCTGAAGGATCATGTGACACTTTTTTCATAAATAAATTATTAAAATTATATAAAAGCAATAAAAACAGTAATGTTATCTTACTTTCAGAGTAAATTTTGAATTCATGTTGACTTTAGAGATCGTTTGAAACCCAACCATAATCACAATCAGCGCATCTGTAGTTCTTACTGTATATAAACACTCTTAAAGAGGACCTTTTCAAAGTCTTGATGTTGTTTTTGTGCTCTAGAACAGGTTTTCATGCTTGAATGTTGATTATTTTCCCATATTCTCCATTGTTGTGGCTCCTCTCTTCCCAGTCTGTCAGTAACGCTCTGTTTAGTTCCTGTCTCTATGAAGCCCCTCCTTATGAAAGGCACACTGTGCTCTGATTGGTCAGCTGGATCAGTGTGCTGTGATTGGTCAAGCGCTTTGAATATGTTTGGGAAATGCCCCGTCCCTTACCATAACCGCCAGTTTAACACACTACTAACTAACTCAACCAGGCCCCGCCCCTTTATTTGAATTATTTAAATGAGGAATATTGTGACATGTTTGTTCCTGGAAGAAAACTCAAGACTACAATGGAGGCGTTTCAGGGAGTTCAGAAACGTTTTAATGTTAAAACAGCAACATTAAACACACTAAAGAAAGATGAACATGTGGGAAAGAGCATAATAGGACCCCATTTCACCTCTATTTCAAAAGGCGCAGCTGAATGAACATCCCTGACCAGATCCAGTACAGCTCCAGTAAACTGTTTAAGAGCTGGCACTAATGAACAGTTACACACATCAGCTGATGAACGTTCAGTGACAGTAGAAAAGCATGCTGACTCCATCACAGGAAGTCCAGTGACACGCGATCGTGTTGCTGATTACTGGCTGCTGTTTGACTAATGATAGGACCAAAACCAAGGCTACAATTAGCATCTTGCCCTTTGAAGAAGCCTATGGGTGCAGCGGTTTGATCAAGCCGCTGTTGTTGTTGGCTATCTTTAGGGCCGGGTTTGTTTTTGGAGCGTATGAAGATATGAGAAAGACTTAAAATAGTACGTCCAGCTGATTTGGGCTTTTGATTTCCCGTCAGCAATGCTTGAACCGCAATCAGAAAATGTAATCTCGCTTCAGGAAGTGAAAGATAAGCAAAGAGATGAAGTTAAAAGGAAGACGTTTTTGAAGCCAAAGTGACATTTAAACCTTAAATGTGGAGCATCTCGACAACTGTGCCTTCTCAATAAAAAAATCAAGTAACACAAACCTCTACTTGTGAAAGAACTTCCAAACGGTGAGCAGTTTGTGTCTGGGCTGTGGGCACTCACATGTCGAGTGACATCATGAGCCACTGATGGTACACTCAGAAAAAAAGTGCATGTTAGTACCTTAGAGTAGCAATACTATGAATCTCTTAGGTATAAATAAGGTACAAAGATGTCCTTGATAAGCTGTTGTACCTCTAAAGTACCACTAAAATGTACAATTCTCACACATTGTTTCTGAGAGTGTAAACACTAACAGATCAGTCGAGTGCGAAGGACACAGACAGTGACTAAACTGACACCAAAAGGACACAAATAGACGCTCTTGTCATTATCCTCCTGTTGTGAAAGCGAGGCGGTGGCTTTCTGACCGTCACCACGAACACATTAACTCAAAGGGGTGGTTAATGATGTTTCCACTTCTCTAGCTTTAGTTAGTGTGTAATGTTGCTGTTTGAGCATAAACAACATCTGCAAAGTTACAACGCTCAAAGTTCAAAGCAAAGGGAGATATTTGCTTTTAAAGAAATCGCTTTTTAAGGACTACAACAAACGGCTGGTAGAGACTACACAACATTCCTCCCGGGTTAGTGACATCACTAACCCTAAAATTTACATAAACCCCGCCCCCTGAACACGATTTATAGATTATCAAGACAGAATATGCTAACTAACCATTCAGAAATGTCCTGTTGCTTCTACATGTTGTCACTTCTTGAGTCTCTCCATCATTGTCCGACTCCGGTTTGAACATAAAAGTTTTTGAAATTTTCAGAGCATGTCTGTGTGTGGTAAAAGGACACGAGCTCTTGAAGCTCCGCCCCCCTGTGCCGGGAGAAGCAGCTCATTTGCATTTAAAGGGACAAACACAAAAACGGTGCGTTTTTGCTCACCCTCAAAAAGTGACAATTTTAACATGCTATATAAAAATATCTGTGGGGTATTTTGAGCTAAAACTTCACATACACACTCTGGGGACATTAAAGACTTATTTTTAGGGCTGTGAAATGATTAATTGTGATTAATCGCATCCAAAATAAAAGTTTGTGTTCACATAATATATGAGTGTGTACTGTGCATAATTATTTTGTATATATAAATACACACACATGCATGTATATATTTAAGAAATATTTGCTTAAATATACTGTATATATAATTTGTATTATATATAAATATAAATATTTTATGTATAAATAAATAAAAATTCTTAAATATATACATGCATGTGTGTGTATTTATATATACAAAATAATTATGCACAGTACACACACATATATTATGTGAACACAAACTTTTATTTTGGATGCGATTAATCGCGATTAATAGTTTCACAGCCCTACTTATTTTACATCTTGTGAAAAGGGCATTATACCACCCCTTTAACTCAATGCAAACTATTTCAGTGAAATGTCTAAAACAGAAATCTGCAGAGCTACTAATATAATGGCTGTGTATATGGCGGATTGCAATACAATTACTTAAAGTGCCTAGGATAACAAGATTTATCAAATTGGTAATGCTGCAAAAAGTTGCATATATCACCGCATTTGGAGCTTCACCCGAAAATGTGAAAAAAATGGTGATAATATTTACTTATCCTCATTTCATTTGTGTCTGTGTTCAGTTGAAAAATGGTGCCTTATGCGTTGCTCTAAAGCTGCAACAAATTGGCAAATTTAGCATCTGTTGTGTCTTTTTTGGTGCTTGAGGGCTGGTTTACACAGAACGCGTTTTAAAAATGAAAATTCTAGGTTTCTTGACTCAATTATAAAGAACCCTTAGTGCCAAAAAGGTAAGGAGAAATATAATTTAATTCATAATTTATGTTTAAATGGTTATTTCATTTATTTTCTAGTGATTAAGTATGTTTTCGAGCTGTTTTATTCATAAGAATTATTTAAATTAAATTAAATTATTTAAAACTAAATAAATACATATAAAATGATTCCATGATTGGGAACGGAACCCCTAAAATGTTCTAGAACTCTTTAAGATTCTATTTAGAACCCTTTCTTCTAAGAATGAGCTTTGAATAGTTAAATAATAACAAGCCTTGGTGAGAAAAGCAGTTTTTTCAGAATTTTTTCAAAGAGTTTTTCTCTCGTAGTTGCATTGCATTGCATTTTGACAAATTTGAGCCAAGTAAGTATTTGGATATGCTGAAAGAATCATCAGCTACTGATAAAAAGATCAACTCTTCTGAAAATGAGGCCTGTAATGAGCTACTCTCACAAAATACTTCTGTTCTCTGTCCTCAGAGATTTACCCTGTGAGGGAGGAGCTCTTACGAAGAATCCTGCACATTATGTCTCTATCTCTGATGGGAATGCTGATAGAGTGTGTTTTCATGCCAGTGTGTAATTTGGAGTGAAGGCTTTTAAAGCAGGCAGAAACTATAAACAGCCTCCAATTAGCAGTCGGAGCATCAACAAGTGAAATAAACAATGTTTTTTATCATGTTTATCGAGGCTGAAATGTTGGCGGAGGATTTCAGCATCTGGAAGGTCAATCAGGTACGAGCCAAAGGTCTCCGCAAAAACTCACAAACAAATGTGAGACAAAAAACTCTTAATTTAGTGTGTTTTCATTTGACAGAGCAAGTCTCAACATGAACTCAAACATGATCTGAGCTGCTTTCCTCTACTTTAGCTCTATACTCTATACTAGCTCTATAAAGTGAATGACAAAAGTTATTGAGCGTCAGCGTCAGTTCTGGCAGGCCAGGTAGTCAAGACGCTGCTAATGCTGTTTGCTAACAACACTGTCCCGTCAGCTGATCTGCTCCAGCTGAGCTGCATTAGCTCGTTAACTCCCCTTGCTGCTCAATGGCCAAAGCTCAAACAAGGCACCCTATTTAAAGCACATTCAGTTGCTCATACATACTTGCTGCTCGCTTCTGCTGCCCACCACCTCCCCAGCTCCTCCTTATGCATAACATGGTGTTTGCTTTATGTCATGTTGCCTGCTCTGTTCACAGGGGGGATATTTTAGCTCTCACAGTCCTAAACTGTGTGAGCGTTCCCTAATGCTGCTGCTGCTGCTGTCCTCTGACTCTCTGCTATTTCATGGTGCTCATGAAAGGTCAGAGGACTCCCTGAACAGAGCCATACCGCCAAATTCAATTCAGGAACATCAACCTGTTTGCAATCTATTCAATATAAATTCTTTAATTATTTTTATTGTCTGTGTTCTTGACTTAATGGACCTGACAGAAATACAGTTAACAAAAAACTAAAAGTTTTGATTATTATACATGTTGAAAACAGTTGTGCACAACGGTTCCACAAACATCTGTAGCAGCACAACTGTTTTCAACATTGATAATAATCAGAAATGTGTTTTTCAGCATTAAAAAAATAAAATAATAATAATTAATAATTCTAGTTAGCAAGGATGCATTAAATTGACCAAAATTGACAGTAAAACATTCATAATGTTAAATTGTAAAATAAATTGTAAAGAATTTGTATTTAAAATAAAAGCTGTTTTTAAAAAGAAAAAAAAACTTTCTATTTATCAAAGAATCTGGAAAAAGTATATAAGAATGATTTCTGAAGGATCATGTGACACTGAAGACTGGAGAATTCAGCTTTGATCACAGGAATAAATTACATTTGAACATATATTCCAATTGAAAATTGATTTTAACAATATTTCACTATTTTGAACTATATTTTTGATCATATGCAGCCTTGGTGAGCAGAAGAAACTTCTTTCAAAAGCATTAAAAAATCGTACTGAATAGTGTATACAAGCCATTTAAGATTAATAGACAATTTTTTTAAAATATATTCAGGTAATAATTTTCAAATTCATTGAAAACTTTATAAATTCTCCAGATATCTCTGAGCAATATCGAAGAACTCTAAAGGATGTGATTTGGCAATGAGTGAGACATTGAGATTGACATTTAAAGGTTCCCTATACTCACATTTCTGAGCTTGCAATTACAGTACGCAGCAAAGAAAACATTTATAAACACTTCCATCCTCCACACAAGCCTGCGATGTGCCACCGAAGTGATTTACCGCGGTGAACGGAGCAGCAGCTGCTCACAACGATCCCTGGAGGCTGTGAATTTCACCCATTAGTTCTGCACTATATGCCGGGATTCAGGAGACACGTGACGACTGCTTCCAGATAACAGGAGCATTCATATGAGAAATAATGAATGGATGGATGGATGACCTCTGTAAAGGGTCACTGAAGGAGACCCACTGAGTATTGTTTTAGACCAAATAACCATGAAAGATTTTAATCAGTTCATCAAGTATCTCAGTGTTGTCTGTGCTGGGAACAGTCTGTCTGGATGGGTCTTGATCCGGGTCAAACATGACAAACAACTGCTGAAAACTGTCCTCAGGAGACTCGGTTATATTGATTTTAAAGGGATATTTCACCACTGGAAAGATGAATATGTATTTAAATCAGGTCATTTATGTTGTAGAAATGTGAAATTATTTTAGAAGTTGGTGCCTTCTAGACTGAGAAAAGCTGGAAAATTTATTTTTGGCTCATGTGGATGAAAGACTACAACTCCCAGAATGCACTTGCTTCGCTGCCCTACGAGGACACTCCCAAGCCACGCCTACCGGTTACAGAGGGCAGTATCGGGAGAAATGATACAGCTAGGCTACTAGTCGACTCGAAACTGAAAAGACAGTGTTTTATCGTGAGATCCCCCTATGGGCGGGTTGAAGACATGCGGGACGAGCTCCTCCTACTGGCTGGAGTCTCTCGCCTCTGGACTAAAAAGCCTCTGATGACGATAAATGATGATTTTTGCATCATCAGAGGTTTTTTTCCAGACACACAATACAGAAATCTCTCGTCTCAGGGGGACATGAGGGAGGGAAGCACGGCCACTCGAAAATACTACTGGGTTTCTACTGATGCAAAGCTTAATGCTAATCGGTGAAGTATCCCTTCAAGTAACATGGTTTCTGATGTTTTTGGAAAATATATATAGCTATTTAGAGAATGTGAATCATTTGATCTTGGAAGAATTTGAAGAGAAATGTTGTATATCAATCTCTGACTTTTGAGCAAAGTTTGAGACGTTGTTGAGAACTCACATTTGCTCAGGTGTTTTTATTTCAGGAAAAATCTAAGAAACAGGAAGATTTCTCCATTTAGTCTCACTGCTGTCTAAGAGAAAGCAATTAGAAATTAAAGAAATCTCATTTGTTATTTATTTACTCTATGGGATGGTATTTTACTATGATACTGTTTGATTAACTTATATTTCTTTAAAAAAATACCAGTTACATGGTGATCCAAAAACATGTCAGGTCATGCAAGGTCAACATTCAGTTGTACTGTGCATAAATAATTAAAAATTAAATACATACACATTTTACATACGTGTATTAAGCTTTCAAACATATAAATGCTCACACACACACTCACTCAAACTCACACACACGCATGCACACTCATGCACACACACACAAACACACACGCTCACTCACACACACACTGTTATGAGAGTTAATGTGTTTAATCAATCGAGAGCTGTTACCATAGAAACATGCAACAAGGGATTTTTGAGGACACGACATCTCTTGATGAATTCAGATCTTTTAAAGGGATCTCCGGCTAGTTTGACAACTTAGCCTTATTGGGTTAGCGATACCATTTGCACCACAAACGTGATATAATAACACACCCGATGTTTTCGTTGTAGCGAGATATTTTTAAATAAAGTTTTTACCTGTAAGTCGCCATTGTTGTTTTTACCCATTGCATTCTGGGCCGTGATGTAGACTGGTCCCAGCGCCGCTACAAGGCGCGTAAGCGAAATGTCTGCCGTTCACCCTTTTCAAGTTCGAGCCTGAACGTGTCGCAAATACGGAGGAAGGTTCACAGGATGATAATAATCTCGTAGCCGTAGGTGAGGAGGAGCAGGAGGAGAGAGTAGGGCACACGCATTGGTGTGGTTGTGGCAATTGTTTACCAATGCTTACTGAAAGGGAGAGTGTTTGCTGTAAGGAACTTCATATCAGCAGCAGTCCAGTGTAAGGTAGCTAGGGTAGCTATATTGATTAAGCATAACTATATTGGCCTGAAGAATTTTGAAGTAATCTACCACAGTAAATGCATATTATAGCCTAAGAACAGGATATTGCCCATCCTAATTTTGAGGCAGTTTGTCTCAATCCAGATGTAGGCTACTGTGGGCTGCCCTCGTCAGCCTCCATGACAGATGCAGCGCTGGTTTACCCAGCCGCGATGCAGTTACTAACTGGCAGGTCTAACATGAACATATTTGTTTAGAATTATATAACATGTTATTTCTTGATAACACACCGTTGCCATGAAAAACAGCGCGTTGCTAGTGACACGGAACGGACTATTTTCTTTAGCGGAAGCAATGCAATCGTTTTAAATCAATAAACTCCTTTTTAAATCTATAATTTGTGTCAAATTATTTATTTATTTTGTAGGTAGCCATGTAATAAGCGGGATTATGTATAGTGAGATGGTTGTTATAGCGAATTAGCGAATAACAACCCCTTCAAGCAACCCCTTCCCGTTCAGCCTGTTGGGGTTGTTATTCGCTATAACAACCGCCTCGCTATACATTATCCCTTACTTAGTTTGGCCAACACTGAACTGAGCATTTAAACTACAATGGTGTGTTCATTGTGTATTATCAGAGGTGTCAAAAGTGCACACTTCCCATACTCAAAGTAGAAGTTTCCTGTGAAATGAAGAGAAATAATTTTCAAGACCAGAATTCCTTTGGGACCATCACAATTTATTCCCTATACAAAAGCAGGTGTGTATGTATCAATCAGCAGCTCCCCCTCCCTCAAAGGTCCACACAATACTACAATAAAGCACAGTTATGTACATATTCACAGATTTAGATGTTTATACGCCAACATATTGATATACCAAGACAAACCAAATCAAACTGTTGAACACAGTTGTTATGTACATACAGTATTTACAGGTTTAGATATTTATAAATACAGGTTTGCTTTCCTACATCACTGATAACTGAATAAACAAACACGTGCCAGAGATTCGCAGCTATTTGAAGCGTGAATACTGAAATGATTGCAAAATGATCTGTGATCTTGACAGTGTCACCTGTGGAGCCATGATGTGTCTTTGGTTGAAACTCATGTCCACTGCCTGGTTTGGATCGTAATCAGAGGAGAGAACATCTTCGGATCGTAATCAGAGGAGAGAACATCTTCCATCATGGCAGTCATGTAGCTGTAGTCCTTTTCTGTCATCACAGGTTTTGCTCTGAAGGTCTTGTGGACTTTGCTCCAAGCGATTTTGAATTTGGGTTCACCCATGTTCTCCCCATCTTGATAAACAGCCTATTCAAAAACAAAAAGGGAAAATAACTTAATATCAGGTTATTGCATAACACCAAAGGACATTTTTTTCTGTGACAAACTTTTAGAAATGTATGTATAGGAAAAGTGATGGTCACTTAGTGAAATAGACACTTGCACAATAAGTGTTCATTAAGATTTTTAAACATTATTTTCTTTATTTATAAAAGTAAATATTTATGAAATAATTTTGTCTACCGTCACACCATAGGACGATTTTGAGATTTGGCTCAAAGTTGTAAAAAAAAAAATAATAACTTGGGTATTAAAACAACAAATTCATGTAAAACAAGAAAATGTGTAACCATTTACAGTATTCTAAATGATGAAAATGTGAAATAAATTATTTTTTATCTTCTGTGACGGTGAAAAAGCCACGTCACGTCAACTGCCCAAACATAGGGCGCTCACATGACATTAAGCATTTTCTGGCGCGTAATGTGACGTTTGAGAACCTAAAACCCTGTTTCTCCTAGTTGACACGACAACACATAACCGGCGTTATCAGAAATCTCCACTTTGGCCGGAGTTTTTAGAAATAATAGTTTTCTGTGATAAAAACGTACCTGTACCTGTTCCCAGGCCACTCATGACGGTTGGTAAACATGGTGTACTATGGAGACCCACTTCTCTCTCAACAGTTCAGCATTACCCTCACATGTTTGTGCACACCACCACAAATGATTTATGATGGATGTTATCCACTCTGCCAGGCCTTCACATTCCTTTGTCTTTGCTGCCTTCGCTAATTTTTTTGATAGGCCTTTGGCCACATGCCATGGGTCAAATTGATGATGTTTTTGATTGATTGTTTACCCTCATTTCTTTCACAATTTGAGGGTGGCGGTCAGTGGAGATGGTGCTCACCTTAACTCCATTCTCTTCAATTGTTTGTAGAGCATCTTTGAAACCCTTGATCTCCATTGTGTTGGAGCTTGACACTTGGGTGCAACTTACAACTTTAAAGTCCACTACCTTTTCAGTCAGTGCATCCATAAAGGTGTACGTACAGTATTTAGCTGAGTGACCAGGAGAGTCACACCGGCCATCTCCACAGAGCACAACTTCTTGCTGGTTCGTCATTGTGGTTAACACAGTACTCTGCTCTTTATTCCATGTTTTTTCAATCACAGGAAACACGTACCTCTTCCTCAGTGTTGCATATGTATCAGCACTTATTGTCTTTAGGTTCATATTGTGACAGAAGCGCTCAAATTTCGCAAAATGGATCCCACTGAAGAAGACTGACGCTGATAAGAGCAGGTTTCCCATCCCTTTGCAGTGTTTTCCAGGAGGCTAACTTTGCCATCTGTAACTGCAGCCATTAATGCATGTGAGTTCTAATGTCAATTGTGATCCATCATTGTGTAGCTCTCTCATATCTTCCTGAACAATAAGGGAGCCACACTTTGAACAATGTCGAAGCAATTGCTGTAACTGCTCCTCAAAAACTAGAAAAACTCTAGTGCTAATTCCTTCAACATGTGAATTAATTGAAGGTCGTGAGCCCTGTGTACTTTGAGAGGACTCTGATGCACTTGCAGTGTAATCCGGATCAAATAGACTACGCTGTGACTGAGACAGATCGCTAGGTTCATTATCTGATAAGAACAGATCTTGAGAGTTGTCATCCTCCACTACCAACTCATGTTTACGTGCGTAACTACTATGGTCGGTCGCCACCTGGTAGTGTGCATCAGCTGGCCACTGTACAGCTGCATCCAATTGGTATAGCCCGAAATCCATCTGAGTCTCTGCATCAACTTTAATTGGAAAACACTGGACGCTTTTATCTTCCATTACAGCCTCGACAAGTGCACGGTTGTCTGGTTCGACACAGTCCATGATTTCCTCTGCACAAGTGGAGACACAAGCGCTAGTGCTACTAAGCATGCTATCCAGCGCCTCTTGCCTTAGCCGTTTCTGTTCACGATTTACACTTGAAATACGCGGACGTTTAGCATTCTTGTGAGGAAAAATCGTGGGTATTGCATTCGGTTTAAGTACTCGCCTGTAACCACGAACCCCCATGAGCTCGTTCATCAGCTGTCGGCGATCAAAATCCTCAAATGAATCAGGGCTAAAGTGTCGAGAACAGAGCCGCAGGTAATTGGGGAGTTTCACTCGCCCACAAGCATCTTCCCATTGTTTTCTTCTCTTTGCATCAGAACTAGGAAAACAGTGGAAGGTCAAATCACCGCTCTCGTTTGTCTTCGAATGGGCATCACAACCAACAGCCACACAATGTGGCATTTTATCTCTCTAGGTGGGTCCGACGATGAACTGTAGAAGAGTGTGTCGAACTGCCCGCGTTTTAGTTTGGCGCTCAGGACCGTCGTGCGTCATCAACAATCGATGGCCCATAGTACAAAAAAGCTGAAAAAAGTAGTGATCCAAGCGCCTTACTTAGGAGGGGTACTGACATCATATCTAGACCAATTTGGCAAACTAGCCGGAGATCCTTTTAAAAGGGTTGTTTTTTCGTTTTTTACCTGTTCGTCTTTCCTTAGTGTGTAATGTTGCTGTTTGAACATGAAAAAGCTCTGCAAAGTTCCAAAGTTCTTCTCTATATCAGTGTCAGTGTTTCTGAACTCCTGAAACGCCTCCATTGTAGTCTTGAGTTTCTTCCGGGAACGAACACGTCACAGTATTCCTCATTTACATAATAAATACGCAGAATAAAGGGGCGGGGCCTGGTTGAGTTAGTTAGTAGTGTGTTAAACTGGCAGTTATGGTAAGAGGCGGGACATTTCCTAAACACACTCGAAGCGCTCGACCAATCACAACACATTGATCCAGCCGACCAATCAGAGCACAGTGTGCTTTTCAGAAGGAGGGGCTTCATAGAGACAGGAACTAAACAGGGGTGCGTTTCATGAAAACTATGGTCGCAAGTTCCATCGTCATCCACATAGTTCAATGAGTCTGTGTTTCCCGAAACCAAACAGCTATGCAAAGTTGTGTGTTAGAAGCAGAGTTTCTTGTTTGCATGACAAGTGGACTCAATAAATCCTTATCTTGAGCCAAATAAGCTAAGCTGACATTCAGTACAATCAATATCTTTTATTTAGAATACATACAAATGTCATTTACGTCTTTTAGTTTGTCAAGAGATTTAAAGTGTCGTTTTTGAAGAGTGCGCATGTGCGAACATGCTCTAGTACGCAAGAACGAGCCAATGAACGACTACCGCCCTGTAGCACTCACACCCATCGTTATGAAGTGCTTTGAGCGGCTGGTCCTGGCACACCTAAAATACTCCTTACCATCCACATTTGACTCACACCAATTTGCCTACCGTAGCAATAGGAGCACAGAGGATGCCGTTTCCATGGCACTGCACTCTGTGCTCACACATCTGGACAATAAGAACACTTATGCACGCATGTTGTTTGTTGACTTTAGTTCAGCATTCAGCACTGTCATCCCAACCAAGTTAATAGCTAAACTTGGAGACCTGGGTATCAATACCTCTATGTGCAGCTGGATTTTGGACTTCCTGACCAACAGACCTCAGAATGTTCGATCAGGCTCCACCTGCTCCATGTCCATTACACTTAACACTGGTGTACCACAGGGCTGTGTGCTAAGTCCGTTTCTCTACTCCCTCTTCACCTCCGACTGCAAACCTGTGTACGGCTCTAATTCCATTATCAAGTTTGCGGACGACATTACGGTGATTGGTCTCATTAGCAACAACGATGAGACTGCCTATAGGGAGGAGATCAAGCACCTGGCCACATGGTGCACTGAAAATAATCAGCTCCTCAACACCACCAAAACGAAAGAGCTCATCGTGGACTTTAGGAAAGAGTCAAGAGGCACTCACGATACCATCCACATCAATGGAATGGCTGTTGAGTGTGTCTCTAGTTTCAAGTTCCTGGGGATCCACATCTCGGCTGACATGTCCTGGACAACCAACACCTCCTGCCTGGTCAAGAAGGCTCACCAGCGCCTTTTCTTCCTGAGGACACTGAAGAAGAATCAGCTCTCCTCGACTATCCTGGTGAACTTCTATCGCTGTGCTATAGAAAGCATCCTGACCAACTGTGCTACAGTGTGGTATGGGAGTTGCTCTGTTGCAGAACGCAAGTCATTGCAGCGGGTGGTGAAAACCGCCCAGCGCATCACTGGGACTCCACTATCTGCCATTGAGCACATCCAGAGGAAACGCTGTCTGCACCGAGCTCGCAACATCCTTAAGGACTCCTCTCACCCAGCCCATAGAGTGTTTTCTCTCCTGCCCTCCGGCAGGCGTTTCAGGTGCCTCCGGACCAGGACCAGCAGACTAAAGAACAGTTTTTTTCCTAGAGCGGTCTCTTTATTGAACTCTAACTCTTGTTGATCACACTGCCCTCATATACGGCTAGACTTTCCTCTCCCTCCTTACATCTGCTTTCATTTGTTATCTGCAATACTGTAATGTTCATTTGCACTGCTGGATGTTTATTACAGTAACAACTGTTTATATATGTATCTTGCACTACTTTATCTTAACTGGAATATGCTCAATTGCACTGCCGACTGTTTATTTACAGTACCAATTGTTTATATGTGCATTTTGCAATATTTCGCGTAATTCCACTGCACTTTTATTTGGACAGTTTCTGTCCATACTTTATATGCACTATTTTAAATCCATTGTTATATTGCTCATCTTAGCCTAATTTATTATTGTGTATATCTATCTGAGAAATTCTTGCTGCTATTGCACTTGCTGATATTGCATTTCTGGTTAGACCTAAAACTGCATTCCGTTGCCTTGTACATGTACTTGTGCAATGACAATAAAAGTTGAATTGAATTGAATTGATTGAATCTGGAAATAAAGCAAAATAACTGAGAAAAATGAGAATTAGTCCTCAGATGTCATGTCTGTAATTTATAGCAAAACATCTAGCGTTAATTCGATCTCAAACAGATTCATTAAAAGTAGATATTACTCCAACACCTGCGTGACACCATTAACCAACGTGTTTGAACAACCAATTTGCAACAATACGGTTTTGGGAAACAGTCGTGACTAGCTAGTTGATTTCTTCAACGATGCATCGTGCTATTGTAGTAAGTAGCGAGTTACACCATTGTACGGGAAACACTCCAGAGTGTTACTGACAGACTGGGAAGAGAGGAGCTGCAACAATAGAGAATATGGGAAAATAATCAACATTCAAGCAGGAAAACCTGTTCTTAGAGTCCAAAAACAACATCAAGACTTTGAAAATGTCTTCTTTAAGAGTGTTTATATACAGTAAGAACTACACATGCACTGATTGTGATTACGGTTGGGTTTCTAACGACCTCTTAAAGTCATATAGGTCCTCTTTAAAACTGTATGTGTAATTATTCTATAACTTGATAGGATGGAGCTGGAATGTCAGTGGGTTTGGTCCTCTGGGCGGACACACTTTGGCTGTGCTTCTGCTTCCTCTGTCCTGTCGAGTGCCAGATAATTTTCTCACCTTACATTCATTTGCCTTGCGAGATTGGAATGCGAGGGCAGGGTGTGCCGCCCACCCTCCAGCGCGCAGATGAAAGAAAGACGAGCGAAAATGTGTGTGTTCATGGGGAGGTGAAGGAAACGAAACCCCAAACAAACGACAGGCTGAATCCACAAACTCACTCCTGCCAGCACCTTCCAGGTCACATGGTCTTTCCTCAAGATGTGTTTTTCTGTAGATAAGACACTTCTCTTGAGGAGGAAACCCAAGCAGGAGCTAAATCACCCTTTCAGATGTACAATGCATCCAGGTTTCCTATTCAACCTCTTTCAACAAACTGTGCTCGGTTATGATTACAGATCGGGAAAGCATATGGAGCTTCAGTCTGAGCCAACTAGGGATTTACACATGCCAAGTTTTTATATGAAAGCATCCAGCTTAGTGTTATTTTACTATCATTGAGATACTATAACAGTTTTTATTAATATTTTTAGTCCGTTTTATTCAGTAGTGGGCAAAAGTGATGTCCAGAGGGGATATTTGTTTTTAATATGAACCTACAAGTTTGATTAAACCTTCAAAATATGAGGACATTATTTAAAAATATTTTAAATATGAGGGAAGAACTAAATACTAAACTTGGTTAAGGTATTTATTTGATAAAATGATTTGGTAAAAAAAGGCAAACTACAGCTACAGGTTTTATTTTACTATGCAAAATAAAAATGCACAGAAAACAAAAAGCTCACAGGAAAAACCTAATCAGTTATTACTATTTCATTGGTTCTCGTTGGTTTTGCACATTTTTCATAATTTCTTTGTATGACAGCCTGGCCAAAAAATTATGTCGCACAATTTGTCATGTTTCATTGCGTTTTCATCACAAATAAAGCAATCTACAACTAATTTTGAATAATATTTGAATAAAGGGTGTAGATGTCAATTTTCCTACAGACTGGACGTCACTTTTGGCCACTACTGTACATCAACTTGGGAATGTTTACTTGATTTCAAGTAATGATTTTTTTTTAATGGTTTTAATTTTGGTTAACTAAAATAACCCTGATCCAACTTCTAGCAAAACTTGGACAACAAAGCAATCTCTTCCATGCCTTATGATCATAAAAAGAAAGAACATATAAGAAGGAATGCATATAACTCCAGGGAATTCTCCAGCACCTCCACACACGTGCAGGCAGATGTTGAAATCCATCAGGGAATGTGTTTGATCTGGTGAGTCATGAATCTCTCAGATTCAACTCACAGCGTCTCTGAGAACCTGCCTTACAGCAAATTAGATTGTTGGAATAATCAGTTCAGACCTTCTCAAAACCTTGTAACAGCTTATGAAAACAACCTCGCCCCTCAGAAATCAATCAAAACTCAAAGGAGTCAAAGTAAAATTAGATTTGTAGTATTGCTGAAGAAAATATGATACATTGCCTGTAGAAAACACATGGTGTTGTGCACGGGCACTGCAAAGTTAAATGCAAAACTAAATATTTGGCAAGACTAAAAACTCTCTATCAATGCTTCATTATTTTAAATCAAGCGTCATCACAGGCTTTATGCCGAACGTCACATGAACAAATGGGAAAACGAGTCTCATTGCATCAGCTTGTAGGAGAAAGTGTTAAGAGTGACGGTGATATATATATATGGACTTTAATCAGCTAACCTAGCTAGTTATTTTTTATTGTTGGTGTTTTATTCTATTTTAATATCCGAATATTAGTGAGAAGAAGAAAAACATATGAGATGGACATTGGTTATTCTCATCTCAGGCCTCGTCCATAATGCGTTTTCGTTCGGAAACGTATCCTTTTCTCTCCGAACTTTTGAAACGACTGATGAACTAAACATGCATCAAACAAGCAAGCATGCGAGTTGTAATAATCTTTGACGGACATTTGGTTTGACAAAATTTGACAAAGTCAAATTGTCCGGGAAGCAGACACACTAAAAACACATCTCTTTGACCTAGCATGATACACATAACACATTATAGACTTTTATAATTCAATGTTAGACTGCATAGATTAGGTCAGCCGGAACCAGGAACATTTCCCATAAATCCTGATGTACTCATTACATCATAAGAAGAATGGTGTCTACGCTAATATTAGTCTCTCTGTTTATCCCGAGGTTTACCGCAGTCCGCCGGATCCAGGCCGTATCCGGATCTGTTGAAGGACCAGCACCTGGACGCGACGACAGCGCAGTCCTGAAATGTCAACTAGGCTCTCCCCTGTGAATCAAACTAACTTTAGCTGGACAATAACTTTATTCTAGAGCTGCTATAAAGCCAAAACACTTTACTTTAATTTCCTATTATCATTGTAAAGCTGCTTTGGAACAATCTACATTGTTAAAAGCGCTATATAAATGAAGATGACTTGACTTGTTGAACATGGACAGATGTGTTTATATGTGGGACTGTGCAACCCAAACAACATGAGGAAATGAGGGGTCTCCAAACATTAGTGCCCTACGTAGAGAGCTCTCACTCTCGTGACACGCTGCCATTTTCTGACTGATTTTCTTCCGGTCTTATCTATAGGTAACCCGTCCCTGAAGACGTCAGCGAGTGCACTGCACTTACAGAGGCGCGTCTTCCTCTCGCAGGAAACGACAATCACAGGCCTGTTGAAACGAGACCATTGAGAGTTAAAACTAATAGCCAGTTATCTGAGTGCTTGTGCTTGTGTGTGAGATACAGAACACATGCTTCTCTGTGGTTAATGGCTTCCTAGATTAATCAATTCTCTAACCATTCCGCGAAATAATTTTCCCCTGCATGTATTTCCTTCTCGTCAGCATGATCAGAAGCTCAGATAAGAACAATGGTTGCAAAAATACGCATTCCCACACAAGTTATATTCCTTCTAAAAGAGAAGTCATCTTGTTTTAAACTAAAAGGACGCTTTTCAGGTGATTTTACTAAAAAGTTGCACCACTTTAATTGGGTCATGACAACATATTTTTGATTTTAATATGTTCCTTGAGGTTCACGTAAGTTTTTTTGCACACAAGAACAAATCTATATGCGGAAAAAGGATTATTTTCAACCTTCATTCTGAGCCTCTGTCTGAAATGATCAGTTTTTAAGGCGCGGCTCCTTTAAGGCTTGTCAGTAATAGACACTGTTATGATTGGTTAACGTCATTGCATAGGTAACAGTATCAACACCCACTCGCTTTTGAAAATACGATCCATATAAAAAAACATAATTTACAGACACAGGATTATGAAATAATTTACTTACAGTTTGTGATCCAGCTGCTGTCAGATTCAATACAGTTGCTGCTTCATCTTTCAACTAAAGTTTCTTTGTGAACTCTCTATTACACTGTGCCTCGCTGACAAAACAAAATGCTCCGAACAAACATACAATCCTCTACCCTGGAAATCCAGAGTTCTCGCGAGAGCACAAGTTGAATTTGCTCAGCGAGTTTACTCTGGTGTCGAGTAATGATGCTCATTAAATATACCCTTGTATCCGAGCTGCACCAATCACATCGGGTTATCTGATATAGGCGGGCCAAAGGCAAGCTAAACAGATGTCATTAGTAAACATTGCAAGATGGCTATGGATGAACACTAGTTGTTTGAAACGGCTTTGGCCGCTACAATGAACGAGTTAGACTTGGCTTTTTATCTAAAAGAGGAATAGAAGACGGCGCTCGAATCATTCCTTTGCATGAAGGGCCTTTTTGCTGTTTTGCCGACTGGATACGGTAAGAGTCTAATCTACCAGTTAGCTCCGCTGGTAGCTAAGCGTATGGGGTTTATTGTTGTGATTGGTCGCAGTGTTATCCAATTGCGTGCAGTGAGATTTTCAAATGCATGCTCAAAGGCACGCCCCTCGAGCTGGCCGATTTTCATTAGTCGATGCCAGACCATTAATCTTTCAGATTTAGGTCTGGATTTCCAGGCTAATAATCCTCTGGGACGCCATTAAAATAAACCATCCACTTGTTTCAGTCGCTGGGATCCTTCTAAAGGCTGTACAGAGACACAAATGAGCCGTTTAAACTGGACAAACGTTCTATCACTCATCCATTTGTCCTGTTGTCGACAGACTCAAGTGTGTGGAGTTCGTCAGAAACTGAACACGCATCTGTATACTGTACCAGTGTAGACAGCATCAGTCATTATAATGGGTTTTATTTGTTTTTGATCCAGTGTAGGCAAATGTCAGCCATTAAGAGACTAAACACCAGTAGGCGGAGTCTATGGTATTGGTGGGCGGGGCATATGGTGTGATGATGTATAACTATTCGTCGATGTCTTGCTCTGGAGGCGGGCATATGCAAATGTATTTGCCCCTGTGACATCACAGATCTCGCAATTTCAAAATGAGCTGTTTTTGGAGCTTGATTAAATAAATGCTTTGTTAAACATGAAGAGAACGTTTTAAGCTATGACACTTGCAGGATGTTTTAATGGTATAAAGACCTCTTATATGTCAAAAGATCAAGGCAAATTTGATTTCTCATGTCATGACCCCTTTAAAATTAGGCATTTCACTAAACAATAGCAAACCACAAAGTAAAAATGTTTTAAAACAAAGACTAATGGAATATGTTTTTATAAACATCATTATTTGTTTAAATTCATATGCCTCATAATCTTTATTCAGAATAACTGTATAAAGTCCCTCTTGCAGCGACATATCTTCTCTGATGACGAGGGTGGGGCAACCTGTCACTCACATGAGATCAACCAATAGCAAACCACAACCATCCAATCAATTTCCCACAGACAAAACCAAGCCCCGCCCACATTTGTTCTTGTTCCAGAAGCTGTTTAATTCGGATATACGTCACAATGGGGAAAAAAGACGAGCGCTTTTTATTCTATGTGTTACTTGCTGTTTATTTGTAACCAATTTCTTCTACACCAATCTTCTTTCATTGCTATCAGCGCTAGTATGCACATTTAAATGAAGTCATTCTTATTACTTTCAGCACACACATTCTGGCGAATAGCACCATAACTAGACATAATTCCTTTAGCGAATCGGGTGCAACCGCATAAAATTCTCCCTATAATTCACACACCATCCACTTGTGCCAATAACCTTCACTAACGGACAACATTGCTAGGCATCTCCATCCCGTTTCCTCTCCTAAACGTGCGTTTCTAATCCCTGGCCCATGCTATTTTCTGAGCTCAGGATGTGACGGCCCATTTCACTGTTTTAATCATTAAACTCACTGAGGCTGATACGGAGGTGTGCAGAAAGTTATGCAGAAAACAGGTAATGTCTTCCTTTAGTGCTGCTGCATAAATGAGATGATGCATTTTAAAGTCACTGCTGATGTTCTCTGAGGACGTGAGTCACTGATGGCGCCTAAGCATATGTGTTAACTCATTTCACACTCGGATTTCATGTAGAGCACCTCCAGAACTGCAAATAAAGAGGGAGCAAAAATAGAGGATAAAAAGGAGGCAAAAAAATGATAAAATCATACAGTACGGCTCATAAATCAGATTGTCGATAAAACAGACGATGTCCTGTATATGCACAAGTTCAAGTCTATATAACTGCAAGAACTGCATATATATATATATATATATATATATATATATATATAGGGGTGTAACGGTACATGTATTCGTCCCGACCGTTCGGTATGGGTATCGCACTATGAATACATTCCAACCCAATCTCACGGCAATTCATACAAATTTTACGAGGTGGCTAATTCGTACGATTTTTGCTAATTCGTACATATTTTACGAGTAACCAAATTCATTTGAATTCGTACGAATGACCTACCCCTGACCCCGCCCCTAAACCTACCCATCACGTGGGTTTAGACAAATTAGCCACCTTTTAATCACTTGTACAAATTCGTACGAATTGGTCGTGAGATAGCGTTGTACATTCAGTCACAGGTGATTCACACTCCAATCCAGAAGGGGGCGTGCGCGGCAATGCAACACTGTTTGCTAACAGTAAAAAGCGCAGAAGATGAGACGATTGATCAATATGTTTACATCTCTCAACCAGTGTTTCAACTGGGGAAAGATATCAATAAAACAGCTTGAGATTAATATCTCACGTAGCATTACATTTATTTATTTATATTAAATTCATCATGAAAACAAGTTATGACACAGCCACTGTGTAAATTATTATTAATAAATTATTATTATCTCAAAAATGAACTGGAGTAGAAAAATAACTTTGTAATTAGATTTAGAAGTTAATGCAAAACCTGCCTTTTGTGCAGTACATGTTTTTATTTATTTATTGATTATTATATCTAAAAATAAATAGCAATTACATTAGGGCTCTGTTGTTAATTGTAACCTTTAATATTATAGTAATGTGTAATTAAGGGCTCCCTATATAGTTTACAGCATTAGCTAAGGTTTTTTTTTTTTATCCTTAAGAAAATTAATTACAATAGAATATATTTAAACACAAATACACATTTGTTAAAAAAAACACAGTTTAATTAAAAAAAGAAGCAGTTTTGTGTTTAGTTTTCTCCCCCATGCTGTACCGAACCCGTACTGAACTGTAACTTCAATAGCGAGGTACGAACCGAACCGTCATGTTTGTGTACCGTTACACCCCTAATATACAGTATAAATATATATTAAGGGTGTAATGGTACACAAACATATATATAGCTTAGCTACAAGAGATTGTGCATTGGAGTTTACCTCGATTAAAGTGGTTTTATAAATTCCAATTCAGCACCCCTTAAACTGAGTAATATCATTGTAATACACGGCTTATAACAAACCATAAAGTTACCACAAACACTTTAACACAATATGCCAATCTATTAGGGACAGCAGCTCAGGGGAAATATCTCTTTCTTGGCAGAAGTCGTGGATGGTAGTACCAGCTGTGCAGTTGGCAGCGCTTCATGTGCCACTTGGCTGGGAAGGAGGAAGAGCTTTTGACTGGAGCGATGGAGGAGGCGAGGAAGGGAAGGCGTGCGGGGGGGTTGTATCCTGAAAGACCCACAGTGTGTTAAGTGCACGCCAAGGAGAACTCTGGGAAGGAAAAAAAAAAAAGTGTGGCAGGGGCTTCCTCCTGGAGAGAGCAAAGCTGGAGAACAATGCTGTGAAACGCAGCCAACACCCAGAGTCCTCTCTGCTGTGGTCCATCAACACTGAGCTGTTCTCATCGGCACGTCCAAACCTTACAAACACCACCGTGATCCTCGAGGGAGACCCCACCAAATCAAAACTGGACCATTAGTTCAGATTAATTACCTTTGAGGTCATCTATATGCTAATTTAGGCCTAAAAGTTGACTGAATTATCTTACTATCAAATATAAAAATGACAGAAACAGACAAATCTCGCAAGTGTGATCCAAATCCATAAATATAAATACAAATAAGTACTTCTCGCTAGGGCTGCAGGATAAGAAGAAAAAAATTGTGATTAAAAATACTATTTAAAAAAATATGAAATAAAGCTCCAGGTTTGCTGCACAATTTGTCAAAAAAAAAAAAAAATGTTGTGATTATATATCAATATGACTGTAAAATTGTTTGAAAAATTGATTGTACTGTACAATACATTTTTTATTATTATTACTAAATATATTCAATAAAATATGATATTGCTATTATAATATTTCACTGTAAAAGTAAAAAAATATTTAATACAAATAAAAGAATAATTCAACTCAATAATAGTACAACTGTAAAAAGAACTTGTTACAAAATGTTCGACTCGCATGTAAAAGAACACAGTGTCATTGATTCCTCGTGCCGCTCGACTTCTCACTACATATAGCAAGATTTTTTCCCTATAAGCCCAGCCGTGTTGATCAGAGACAGTGAAGAGCATCTTCCAGCAGGTCTGGGATCAGTCGAGGGGGGAAGATGCCACATTTCTCCACACCTTTAATGGCTGTAGGGTGTGTGACGGCCTGCAGAAAACACACAGCCGACCTGTCAAGTCTTGCACTGAAAGTGTGAACAGAACTGCAGAAGCTCTAATTAAATGCATTTTAGAAGCGTAAGGAAACACCTGAAGTGATAGGCGAACTGTAGTTTGGAGAAGTTGTTTTAGTTTTTTTTGTATGCACTAGTTTGTTAGTGGTGTTTACTAAGACAAGCATCACTGTTCCTATTGATTACACTTGCGTGCAAATATAAAATAAAATCTTGTAAGATGTGGACAAAAGTACAACAAATATAAAAAAAATGAGCAATGCATTTGCTAAGGTAAAAATGCATTACGTTGATTCTCAATCACGAGGACACATTTTTCAAAACATCCGTGTATGTGGGCTAAACTGTGGCTTATTCATCATTGCTTTGATGACACGACATCTTTCATATGATATGAACACATTTCTCACTTAGACACAAACACCAGCAAAACTCTGTCAGGCCAATTTGCATGTTTACATTTTTTTTTTTTTTTTTTTTTATTACAAAATATTCAAAACAATTAGATGCAACTGAACACATACACTAGTCTTTAAATTTCATCCCTATCTATACAAATGTTTGTGCTGTAATTAAAACATGGACTATAAACTGTCCTTTTTTATTATTGGTAGTTTTAGTGCATTTTGAATGTGAAATGAACTGCTGTGCCAAGCTGAAAGTGGTTAGGAGAACTGTATGAAGAGCTTTTAAAAAGTGGCCTTTAATGAGAAATGTGTCCCAGTGATTGTAAAAAACTGTAAGTTCTCTTTACAATTGTCTCCCTCTTTGCTAAAGATTACACAGCTACAGTATAATGCAACTTCATAAACATACTTTTTCTGGAAAACTGACACACACAATGCAAAACATTACTGATTGCTTTGTAGTTCTCAACACATCTTATAAATGCAAGTCATTTTTTTGCAATCATGCCAAAATCTCATCTATGTACGCCATATACTATGACATTATATTGGTGACAAATCAACAGAATGTCCGACAACAATGCAAACCAAAGGCATCAAAAACAATATGCTTATTGCCAAACTTTGCAAACCATATATTTCAAATATACAAATATAGCATAGTGATGCATAAAGCATTGCGGTAATAATTGACAGGTCATGTCCTATAAAACCTGCTTCCGGGTCTATTTTCTGCGAGTCCACATGCGATTATGCCAAACAGCTTCATTTGCATGCAAACAGCTCTTCGGGTTCACAAGTATAACGTATTTCTTTAGGGCTTCCTTTGACACAACACACTTTCCATGCCTGAAGCTGTCGAGCCATGTATTTGAACCAGACAGACACAAGCGTGACCCATGTCTGCATGCATTGTTTGATTTGCGGAAGTGACTACGGTTGAAACCTAATGCCGCTGTGCCGTTTATAACGTCACTCTCATGGAGGAATCTTCCAAGCTATTCTGAGCCCTGGAAACTATACGCATCCCATTTCACCCTTGTGTCCATACTGGAAAACAACATGCATATAAACAATGCTCCTTCCTCCAAATACTTCCTCTTGGTAACATTCAGGTGTTTAATTTTAGATCCAGCGGGTCTCATAGTCATATTGTCCACTGCAGTTTTCCTGGAGGTTATTCGAACGTGTCTCATCACAGTCTTGTGTGTGTCTAGAGTCACGTTCTACAATCTGTGTCGAATCAGGCGATTTTGTTCATCCTTGGTGTGTTAGTTGGGTCTTAAAACTATTCGTTTTTTACATTTATACATTTCTTTCAGCCCCCTGAAATATATATATATTATTTCCAGGCCAACAAATATGACTTATCTGGGAAGCAAGTCTGTGCATCATTCAGAAATGAATTGAGAATGCCTTTAGCATTTCAACTCAAAAAAAAATCTGAAAATCTGAATTTGCATGTAAGGATGTAGAATTCAAAATGAATTGAAAATCCATCTAATTTTAAGTGGTTAAGCAAAGTTTGTCGAGGCAAATTTTGAATGTTGTGTGAAAGAAAAAGTTACAAAAGTTAGAAAAAAGTTTAAAAGTCCTAAACATTGAAAAATTAAAGATGGATCAATCGACAGACAGAAAGACAGACAGACAGACAGATTGACAGATAGATAGATAGACAGATTGATAGATAGATAGATAGATAGATAGATAGATAGATAGATAGATAGATAGATAGATAGACAGACAGACAGACAGACAGACAGATAGATAGATAGATAGATAGATAGACAGACAGACAGACAGACAGACAGATTGACAGACATATATATATATATATATAGATATAGATAGATAGATAGACAGACAGACAGACAGATTGACAGATAGATAGATAGATAGATAGATAGATAGACAGACAGACAGACAGACAGATAGATAGATAGATAGACAGACAGACAGACAGACAGACAGACAGACAGATTGACAGACATATATATATATATATAGATATAGATAGATAGATAGACAGACAGACAGACAGATTGACAGATAGACAGACAGACAGACAGACAGACAGACAGATAGATAGATAGATAGATAGACAGACAGACAGACAGACAGACAGACTGACAGACAGATATATATATATATATATATATATATAGATATAGATAGACAGACAGACAGACAGACAGACAGACAGATAGATAGATAGATAGATAGATAGATAGATAGATAGATAGATAGATAGATAGATAGATAGTAATTCGCACCTTGATAACACGCAAATATTTCCCGTTATCGCTCATGTGATTGTTCGATATTGCTTTCGGCTAATAAAGGAAAAATACAGCCATTTTCTGGTGTTGATTGGTTGTGGCAGTCTTCTCAACACAGCCTCAGATTGCTTTTAAATCAATGCATAAATCATAAAAAAAGATCAACTCGTCGTTATCTTTCCTTAAAATCTGATTGGGTGAGCAAGACAGATGTTCAGCCCACATCTGCCCATGCCTAGATCCGGTCCAGACACAAATAAGTGTGTTTTGATCTTAAAATATACACTTTGATAGACTTAAAAATCTTGAAAAGTGGCATAAGTAGATATATATATATGTCTGCAAATCTCAACAACAACAAACCTTTAAAAAAGTGATGACAATCCCACATAAAAATGTCATGAGCCTTTTATTCTCAGCACTGAAATATTCAACAACTTCATCAGCACTTAATCCTCAGAGATTTCTTTTAGACACCTCTCTCTTTATATAAGCCATATTTGAAAACCAATCACTCGACGTTTAAAAGACCAATGACATTTCAACTACAGTTCATATTTGAAGTCTCTCCTCATTTGCACTCTCAGAGATTATATGAGAATTATGTTCTTCTACGGCCCATTTCACATGCCTCTCATCTGAAGTTTTATTGCAGAGTCATCTTGAAGTCAGAGAGGGTTCAGGAAGGTCAAGCACATAATGCTAAATTAAAGAGCTGTTTCCATACTGTCCGCAATAAGAAGATTAAGGACTCCGACCTTTGTCGTGACAGCTAGTTAATCAGGTCATTCATGCCTATTTTTGTCTGTGCATTCATATTCAAAATATCCATATATTGCATGTAAATTATGCTGTGTACAGAAATATGCCCTCAGGAAACATTAAAAGGCCATATCCTATACACTTTTATATTTTTCCAAGTCCATTTAGAATGTTAATCAGATTATTGAAACAAAAAAATTACAAAAACATACAGTACTAAATGGGCGAATGCTTGGCCAATGCACTGCAAACACACAGTCACATCGTGCATGCTTAAAGTATGGAAGCTTGTTTCCGCCACAGAATAAAACATTTTAAAAGATAATTGCGACTTTTTTTAACTTTATTTCTCAGAATTGCGAGATATAAAGTCAGAATTGCGTGAAATAAAGTCGCAATTGCGTGTTATAAAGTCAGAATTGCGAGATATAAACTATTCTGAGGTTAAAAAAAAGTCTTTTTTTCCCTTAGAAATGGACTTTATATCTCACAATTGTGAGAAAAGATTTCAGAATTGCGAGATATAAACTCGCAATTATGTGTTATAAAGTCAGAATTGCGTGATATAAAGTCGCACTCGCGAGAAAAAAAGTCAGAATTCTGACTTTATAAGACACAATTGCGACTTTATTTCACGCAATTCTGACTTTATATCTCGCAATTCTGACTTTATATCTCGCAATTCTGAGAAATAAAGTCAGAATTGCGAGATGTAAACTCGCAATTGTGAGATAAAAAGTCGCAATTATCTTTTAAAATGTTTTATTCTGTGGCGGAAACAAGCTTCCATAGTCCCCATGAAATCAGAATTTAAGTTTTTGGGCTTTTAGTATGAATATGTCAGCCTTACTGTTATCTAATGTGCTTCAAAACAATGACAAAATTCACATTTATAAGATATAAGCATTCAAAACTTACAGTTTCTCATGTCCATCAATATGGATCAATGATTTTGATGACATCACTCTGCACTTCAGCTTCTCATCATATTTCCTGTCCAATCAAATGCTCTCTAGAATCTGAAGCTCCGCCCCCTACACTATAAACAGATGCTGAAGCTGCGGCTGAAATCGATCATTCTTCACACATTTACTATTTTCCACATGGTGAACGGCACACAGTGCACTATATAGGGGATAGGGAACGATTCAGACAGTGTAAATGTGCTTTCCATTGTGGCGAATGAAGTCTGGTATCACGTTAGTGTCACGAGAACCGCTGCAGCTTCAGTCCAGAGACACGAAAACACAGAGCGGATCATACGATCGACTCGGCCCAGACTCAAAAACACGCTTTGAAATCGCTGGTGTTTCTGACGTCACAAACTACCTTGTAACCAATCAGATCAACGTGTGATCGTCAACCAGTGGATCTCTGAGCTGAGTGAGTGAGTGGAGGCGGGGCTCATTTGCATATTCATAGAACCGTGTATACTAAATGAGGCGAGGGTGTCGAGTTACATTCAAGCTATATTTTAAATATGTAATTTTGGTGATCAAAGATGAGTTTTAAGGGCTAAAACGATTGACTACAGGGGGACTTGAAGCATGAGTATGTCTACAACAAAATCTAATTTCAAAACAGCAAGAGCAACCCTGCTTTCCATGACATGTCCCCTTTAATTCACCACTACTGTCTTAGGCAGCTGTTAGCGTCTCTATTGGAGCAGTTTCTGGAGCGTGCACATGTCTAACCGTGAGCACTTCAGATGAGACAAACACTTGGAAGAGCACTTCATTAAACTCAGCATGCAATGCAGTCAGAGGAGAGACCCTGACGAGTGATTGACAGTCACCGTGTGAAGCCTTCGGTGTCAATGGAGAGCTGTTTGCTATTCAGTGCAGGGCCTGAGCTTTAGTGCTCGTCCTGAGAGAGTGTTTGTCTCTGACTAGCCGGGGAGAGAAATTGGCAATCGTCTCACGTCTGCGACTCTGCGCAGCAACACGGGGAGTCGTGACGTCAGACTGAGCTTGTGGCTGAAGGAAAGAGCTCGACTTGATTCATGAAAACCTTTCATTTGAAGAGAAATGAAATGAGAGCCACTGAGAGGCAGAAAACCCTCATGTCCTGGAATATAAATGAGGTTTTGCTATTAACTCATGCTGGATAAACGGCTAAACAGTTCTGCTCAAAGCTAGACAGATCTTATAATATGCTTGTTAGGTGGACAAAACAAATTGTAAATGCAATATGCAATTATATGTGGTGCCTACAACATGCATTAAACACATCAACAATCAACCAATGCTCATTTGAATAGGACCAACTCATTTCAAGAAAACCTCTTAACATTTAAATGGGTTCTTCACTGCTGGCAAAATGGGCTTTCAATTAAACTTGACACCTATGTGGTAGAAAGGCAAGAAATCGGTGCTATATGACGAGAAAACAGAGAGAAATGACTGTTGTCCTTCCTTTGGCCAAATAGGTAGTAAAACTTCAACACCCATAATGCACTGGGCATGTCGCGTCCAAGGCCACTCCCAGTGCAACAGTGCCAGCCCACTTTCTCATTTTAAACGTACAGTATGGAATTTTTCGCAGCTAGGGGTCGCTAACCTCTTACAATAACAAAGGCGTAGTTTGATGACGCAACATTTGCTAAGAATTATGGATCTTGTCGTCAGGGTCAAGCCGACCAATCTAATAATGTTTATGGATGACTGAATACATCGATGTTTTTATCATGACTGTGATATGAAGCAGGTCGGGATTGCTAAGAGACAGCCATTTATATCTATGAGAGACAGCTATCAGCTCCACACGTGACGCGAGTCCCGCGGATATAAAAGGAATATGGACATTTCATTCTACCGAACTACACGCAAGCGCAGAATTACTACTCACAGGTCAGTTTATTAGACAAATTAAACTTGTGAGGTAACGCAGCGCTGTTTCACTTGGTCTAACATTACACTAGCACACTAAACTGCATTTGAATGTGTTTAAATGTATGTGTTAGTTTGTCTGTATGAGACTAACGTTAGCAGTAACGTTAAGCTAGATCAACATTAGAATAACATACAGATCATATTCTAACATTTTATCATTGCTGAACTATAAAACATTGATTAGTTTTATGTAAATGTGCTCACCTGTTTAATAAAGTACAGAGCGGTCGAAGTCTCGGACGTGGAGCTCTCGTTTATATACTGTCTATGGGAGCTCTCGGCATCTCGAAAACACTGCGCTGATATTGATTCTGGTTCATAGCTCTGGTTGCTATGGCAGTACGAGCGGAAACCAGGGAGAACGCGGATATGACGGCATTGACGGCGACAAAATGGAAATAAAGAAACGTGCCGTGTCTTCGAATTAAATTACAAATTTCTCCTGGTTTGAAAGTTGTTGGAAACAGTCGGGATAATGTAAATACACAACTAAAAAAAATATATAACATATAGTGATTTTTGCTATTTTTAAAGCAAAAAAGTTACATATCGTGCCTTTAAAGTAGTCTTGGTTAAAGCAATATAAGCCATGAAGCAAGCCGGCTACGAGGTGAATCACACACTACAAACTTTGATTTGAAGCAAAAAAAAGTATTTGAAAATCGGGTAAAAATACAAAGGTACCAAACGGCTTTAATGAAGGAAAGAACTACAATCACCTACAATCAACTAAAAATGTTGATATATATATATGTATGTGTGTGTGTGTGTGTGTGTGTGTACTTTAAGTTTATTGCAAAATTGTTTTTGATTTGAGATACTTTCTGACTCGATTACGTCATTCGCAGTGCTTCATGGGAGTGGGCGGAGCTAAAGAGCTCTTTTAGCGCGTTTTGCTTGTCAGGAATCTCTGATTGGTGGAATTTTCTGTACAGCATCATGGGTAATATCACAAATGCAGGTTGAAGCAGGGAAGGATGGAGGATCTACTTGCAGCAGCTTTTATTTAAACAAACTCAAAACTAGACAAATACAGACTCAGGCTAGGGAACAGGACTCGGGAACAGAACAACCAAACATAACACGACAACGACAGACAAGGAACAGACTAAAACACAGGGCTTAAATACACAGAGAACAGATCAGGGAAACGAGACACAGCTGGGACAAATTAACTCAATGACTAATTAACAAGAAAAACTACAAAGGACTACAAAACATGGCACAGAACAGGAAATAACAAAAGTGCACACAAGACAAGGGGAACACAAGACAGGAATCATGACAGGTAATATATGGTTTCCAACACAAATTTTGATGATAAATGTGATTATTTTAAAAATATGTTGAAATAATGCAGGATGACGGCTTCAGCAGAAACAAATACCATCGATTAACAACCTCGTAGCTCACAGTAGGGCTGTCTTTAAAGCTTGAAGTTAAAGGGTTAGTTCACCCAAAAATGAAAACTCTGTCAGTAATTACTCTCCCTCATGTTGTTCCCCGTGAGACTTTCGTTCATCTTCAGAACACAAATTAAGATATTTTTGATGAAATCTGAGAGCTGTCTCACTCCTCCATAGGCTACTTGGTAATTGCATTTGCCGGCCCAGAAAAGTTAGTAAAGACATCGTTAAAATAGTCCAAGTGACTACAGTGGCTCAACCTTAAGTTTATCAAGCGACGAGAATACTTTTTGTGCGCAAAACCAAACAAAAATAATGACTTTATTCAACAAACTCTCCTCTCTTCCGTGCCACTCTCTTACACTATTCACTTTGTTGGGCTATTCACAAAGTACAGCTCTTCTGTGTTTTACGGCAGAACGCTGGTTCGCTATTGGCTGAGCACGATCACATGATCACATGCATGCGTTATGGTGCTTACGTGAATCGCTTAGCACTGGCATGGAGGAGAATAGATTGTTGAATTAAGTCGTTATTTTTGTTTGTTTTTGCGCACAAAAAGTATTCTCGTTGCTTCATAACAACTTTTCATGTTTTTTTTTTCCCACACAAAAATGTGGAAGTACTGTATAGTTTTCACGAAAGCCCTGGAGTTTTGCGTCATCCAGCGGACTTTTGCTGACAAATAAAATGTAATTTCTCGGTCCAGGGAATACAGATAAAGAGCAAACATCTTTCCTTTTACATATACAACCAAAATTGTAACAACACAAAGCGGGTTGAAAATTGGTGAACTTGCACTTTAAGATGCTTCTCTTGTAGGTTTAAACAAACACATGCACAATAAACCACTTTGATAAATTCTAGCATGATGTGAATTGCACTACTCACTTAAAAATGTTGGGTTCAAAATAACCCAACAAATAACCCAACTATGGGTTGGTATAGCACCTTCCCAACTGTGGGTTATTTTAACCCAATGCATTGGGTTAAACTTTAGTTGGGTTAAAATAACCCAACAGTTGAGTTAAATATTTTTATTTTATTTCTAGAAATTACCCAACTATTAAAAAAATTACCCAATATTTTTGGAAAATAATTTGGAAGTATTGACCCAATATATGTAACCCAACGGTTGGGTTAAATAAATAACCCAACGTTTTTTACTGTTTTGATCTGATTTGATTAAATATATTAAGTGATTGCAAGGGCAAGTATTACTATTGCTCATACTTAGGAATCTGATCTTGATTTCTTACCAGTTCCATGGTAAAAAACAAACAAAAACATTGGGATTCAAGACGACACCATGGAAACTAAAATTGCCTCAGAACACCTCAGCAACCAAATTGCAACATCTATGGACATTTTTGTAAAGGTGCATGTATTGTTTAAAAAAGTGCTTTACAAATAAAAAAAAAATATTGACAGCATTTGCAACATATGCCCAGACAATAATTCCAATGAATATGTTGAATTCTTCAACAAATAATTGTGCTATTTGAGCTGTAAAATGTATAATTCATCCTTTTGAGACTATAATTTTAATATGGCCATTAAAAAGCTGTTCCCGTTTTCTTTCAGGAACAATTTGTAGATCTCAAAGTTCTAGTTTGTGATAATCAGCATGCCATACTGTCTAAAGACATCAAGGTTAATCCCACCCACGATATTCCTTAAAGTAGATGCTTTAGGGTAATTTATCAAAGCCGTAATGTGCTGTTCTCAGATCAGACAGCACCGAGACACATCCAGATCAAATTAATTCCTCTACAATAGAGGTGACACGGAGGTGAAAACAAACCCCAGGATCCCAGCATGACTTATGCACAGTTCCTCTTACAGGTTTTGTGATCTTCATCTTGTTTGATCAGCTTGATGGAAAATAATCCTGCACATAAGCACTCTGGAAAGCCCTTTGAAGTGAAGATAATGCATTGGGTTTAATGTGTTATCCAAAAGCAATTTTTCAGAAATTTTCCATGGACCGAAAGCATGCGCTGAATAGAAACACAACCTGACACATACAGAATGCATTATTAGACCTTCCTAATGGACGCTTTGTATAATAAAGTTAATATTTACTACATAAACAAATGAGCTCAATTATGGAACTAAAAAATTACATTCCAATATTGCCATGATATTCTTTATTTCAACATTTATACTCTGAAATGTCTTAAAATGGTGTTTGTTTGTTTTTTTTAATCAGAAAACCATATTTTTTTATCAAACTGCCATTGTAGTCAATTATATTCAAAATGTTTCATGCAAGAACTAAAATACAATAAATATCTAGTCAGATATAATCAAGACATGCGGAAATACTTTACTTAAATCCTTTATGTACAATGAGTAATTATAATGTAGGCTACCTTATAATGCATTATTTCTTTTCTTAATTACTGTAACCAAAGTTAAAATGCATTATAATATTTGCAGATTCCTTGTAAAATCTCAAATTGGTTGTTTTTCATGTATTTTAATGCATTATACTTTCAAAAAGTATAACAATATGTTTTATAATGTATTATAACTGGGGTTACAATTATTCATGAAATCATACATTGCATTATAAGGTTAATGAAAAGGCATAATTAATGCATTAAAATACTTTTATAATGCATTATATGCAGATTTATATATATATATATATATATATATATATATATATATATATATATATATATATATATATAAAATAATATTATATATATTTTTTTTTAAACTAATCTAGTGACTCTTTTAGACTTTAGGAAAGTTAATAGCCAAATAAAAAATATTTTTTTTATTAAAATCATTGCAATATTCATAAATGCAGGCAAAATAATTGTGAATATTCAATGTGTCAGCCTTACATAAAAGGCATCAGAAAAACCCCAGGCCTCTATGCCTGCAATATTGAGAGTTTACAAGGTCAAATCTTTGTTTATGATCTCATTTCTCCAAAGTGAAGAGATTCCTCCCTTCCCTCAGTGAATTTCTGGAAAATAATTTCATATCAGTTATAAGAATAACAAACAATTAGAGGCAGATACATGATGAAAATAGAATGATTCTGCTTCTAAACCTCAAACAAAACAGCGAGATCTCAAACCCAAGGCCAGTAAACTAGAAGATCCAAACATGCTGCCAAGACAAGATAAGCGAGAGAGATGATAAACATCTGGAGTAAAAATAGACACGCGTTTTGTAGCTAATGGCTTAATGATGCTGAATTTCACTGTGTGAATGAGGTTTTCCAAACAAAATCCGATTCTTATTCCCAACAAAGCATGCTTGTTGTATTACACCCTAAACATTTCTCCTCTCGATATTTGTCGTGCCTTCATCATGTCAGCTCGTGTATGTTAATGCACATTAAAACGCTGCTGAATGCTAATCGCTGTAGCTCTGCAAGTCTCTGACAGACTTAATGGCTTTAGTGACAGTGTCCAACCCTGACAAGCACTGCAGGAGACCGAGGACGTGTGTGTGTGTGTGAGGATGTGCTAATGAGTCCAAAGCTCCAGACCGGCCCCAGGAAAAAAACACTCATAAGAGATTTATTTCACACCATTATACAGCATACAGCGCACATCAATAAAACAAAATCTTCCTGGGAAATGGGTGCAGTGTGACTTCCAAGTGTGAACGCTGGGACACGTGCAAAACATTTGATTGGCACGTTGGAACAAACTGGATATAAAATAGCCTCATTATTGTAGGCTAAGTGTGCTCTTTTCTAGTACATTTTGCACCGGGGCTAGTTGTCACATGGGCAGCTGTACAGAATATCGTAGTACGTTTATATGCTTTTGGATAGAAAGTCTAATTATAGGCTATATTTACTTTTTTTCCCCCATCATTTCAATTAAACTACCTTTGTAGCCAATTATATTCAAAATGTTTCTTGCAAGGACAAAAACAGTGAATAGCCTATCTATAGTTAAAAATAGTCAAGGCATATTTTCCACATCAAATGAATAAGGAAGCATGATATTTATTTATTTATGCATATATGCACTAAAACAACAATACATGTTAATGAACAGCTATATTTACAAACATATTTTAATATGCATACATCAATTATATGTGGGGATGCAAACAAATAATAGTTTTGAATTGATTTGTTGAAATGGACAACTGAACCGATTCACAGAAATGATTGATATTTTCATTATGGAGAAAACTAGCAAGACCGGGGCTAGTTGTCACACAGGCTTCAGGATATTGTAGTCAGTTTATAAGGTTTTGTACCAAAAAGTCCAGTTACCCTCTCAATGAGGGGATATTTATCTATATATATTACTGTTTCCAGGGCCGGTTGTCAAAAGTGTTTTAAATTATGTAATTTTATACAAATTCTTAACTAGAATTTTTGATGACCAATGTTTTGCTTAAAAGACTATAATAGGCTATTTGACAACTTACTCTAGTGTGACATATATTGTATAATTTAATGTATTTGTGTCCTGGGATACGACTGTAGCTTTTTTTTGTAGCCAAAACTCAATTTATATATGCCTACACAAAAACTGACTATAAAAAAAACTAAAGATACCCTGAATGCAAAGTGTGACAACAAGCCCCGTCCTCCCCTATTGATGCACACTATGTGATCCGGTGGTGGTTGTGTACCATTAGTACTGATTAATCGCATTGTCAGTTTGAAAAGAGAGAAGAAATCTTATTATCAGCGCCGAATGAGGTGTTTCATTAATGTGAAGCTTCCATGACTCTCAGAGCAATGCAAATGAGACACTGTTAGCAAACGAATCTCTGCACATGATTTGCCTCGTTTTCTATAATGGTCTGTAACACAACAGCTAACGCTAATTTATACAGCCGCTGCTCATGTCTCTCAGCAGATCCCAGTGAAATTACAGAGGAACAAACAGAGAGAAACCAGGAATTAGCTGTGGCTTTTGTGGATGAAACATGTAATTTACATTTTGATACTGCCATTATAAAATTCCACCAAAGCGGAAAAGAATCAGCGGCAAGTCGCAGCAGAAGTCAACGGCTATAAAATGCTTAAGCTTGAAGCTAAATGTCAAATGTGTTTATAGCCTACAGGTTACCATTAAAATGCACATCATATTAGATTATTAGAGTGATTTCTGAAGGATCATGTGACACTGAAGACTGGAGTAATGATGCTGAAAACTCAGCTTTGATCACAGGAATAAATTATATTTTAAAATATGTTCACATAGAAAACAGTTATTTTAAATTGTAATATTATTTTTTTACAGTACTTTTCAATAGGGATAAACTATGGAAGCTTGTTTCCGCCACAAAATAAAATATTTTAAAAGATAATTGCGACTTTTTATCTCACAATTGCGAGTTTACATCTCGCAATTCTGACTTTATTTCTCAGAATTGCGAGATATAAAGTCAGAATTGCGTGAAATAAAGTCGCAATTTGCGTGTTATAAAGTCAGAATTGCGAGATATAAAGTCAGAAATGTGTGAAATAAAGTCGCAATTTGCGTGTTATAAAGTCAGAATTGCGTGTTATAAAGTCAGAATTGCGAGATATAAAGTCAGAATTGCGTGAAATAAAGTCGCAATTTGCGTGTTATAAAGTCAGAATTGCGTGTTATAAAGTCAGAATTGCGAGATATAAAGTCAGAAATGTGTGAAATAAAGTCGCAATTGCGTGTTATAAAGTCAGAATTCTGACTTTTTTTCTCGCAATTGCGACTTTATATCACGCAATTCTGACTTTATAACACATAATTGCAAGTTTACATCTCGCAATTCTGACATCTTTTCTCACAATTGTGAGATATAAAGTCCAATTCTAAGGAAAAAAAAGACGGACTTTTTTTTTATTCTTTTTTTTTTACCTCAGAATAGTTTATATCTCACAATTCTGACTTTATAACACGCAATTGCGACTTTATATCATGCAATTCTGACTTTATATCTCGCAGTTGCGACTTTATTTCTCAGAATTCTGACTTCATATCTCGCAATTCTGAGAGAAAAAAAGTCACAATTCTGACTTGATATATCGCAATTGTGAGAAAAAAAGTCAGAATTGTGAGATAAAAAGTCGCAATTATTATTATTTATTTATTATTCAGTGGCGGAAACAAGCTTCCATAATAAACAGACATGAAAATTTTGGCCGATACCGATAACCGATAATTCTTTGTATTTGAAAGCCGATAACCGATATATTGGCCGATAAATCTAAATCCAAATATTTATATAATTTTTAAAAGCCTGATTACAAAAACAAAAGTCTCATCATTAAAAGCCATGACCCAAACACACAATTATAATGTTCTCATTATAATTTTATGTAGCCGATATGACTGTACACGTACACTGAACTGTATTTTTCCTATTTGAAGGGATTCCAATCATATTTCAAGCAATTCAGAACCATCAGTTGCGCATCTGAAGAGTCTCAGCTGAAGGAAATAATCCATTATTTATCGGCTTTAATACATCAGCCAAATTTTCTTATTGGGCCAATAATGATAACATTAAAAATGAACATAGGGTGATACCGATATGGTGGCCGATATATCGTGCATCCCTACTTTTCGATTAAATGCAGCTTTGTTGAGCATGAGAGACTTCTTTCAAAAACATTTTGAACGGTATAGAGCTGTTATGATCCGGTCAATTCAAGCGCCCACGGGACATACAAGTGCATAAATAATAAATCTAAATAAATCTAGGGATGTCTGGGAAAACTGTGAGTATAGCATCTAAATGGACAGTCTGAAAGCACTTCGGCCACAGCGCACACACAAACAGTTAGCAAACATCTGCAGGTTTGTAAACACACGGTTACGTTTATTCTTTATTATTAATGGATCAAACTCATAAACAAGTTTCTGCCAGCAATAATCTTGCATTACTGCATCAGAACTGTGAAGTAATGAAGATTTAGCCCTGAGGCCCGTTGCTGACGTTCCTCTCGCGTAATCATTTATGTAAGGCTTTTCACAACGACTGACCTTATGCAATCTATCATTCTGAGATGAATAACCTGGCAACACCCGATTTAATTGGGTTTCGCTTTCCGCTAATTTGCTTTTTAATCTATTCTTGAAGTATTGAAGTATTAAGACGTTAGGATGCAAGTTTTAATTATAAAAGGATCAATGTAATGTCTTAATTCTTGTAAAAATGTGTGCCCATGCATGGACACCTGGTTGGCACGGCGTGGCGAGAGCTTCCTCTTTCACAGAACGAGATAAACATCTAAGGCACTGGATCAATGCGGGCATGCGGATGTATCGATTACATGGAAAGTGGTAAGCAGATCCCGGAGATGTCAGCTGCCTGGCCGACAACTGTAAAAGGCAATTTCCAGCATCCCATATATTCCCAAAGGTCCATTCAGGATTTCGTGACAGTAATGAGGAGAGCTTGACCTGGCAGGGTGTTTTCTAGCGGGCATCTTATCAGCCGGCCTTGCACAACAACAACCCACTGATAAACACCTCAGAGAAACATCATAAATATCCTGAACGCAGACAGCAGGATGAGCAAAGGTACATCAAAAACACATTCAGATGTCCCTTACAAAAAAGAACTATGGTATTATAAAAATAGACCATGTTTCTTTACTATTTATAGTGCTATTTTTTGAATTACACATTGTTATAGAGATAGCCAAGCAATTATACTAACAACTGGGTTCTGTGGTACTACCTTGGCTCTTGGGAGTATGATACCGTGTGTGTGTGTGTGTGTGTGTGTGTGTGTGTGTGAGCGTGAGTATGTGTTAGTGTGTGAGTGTGAGTATAAGTGAGTGTGTGTGTGTGTGTGTGTGTGTGTGAGTATGTGTGTGTGAGTATAAGTGAGTGTTTGTGTGTGTGTGAGTATGTGTGTGTGTGTGAGTGTGTGTGTGAGAGTGTGAGTATAAGTGTGTGTGTGAGTGTGAGTGTGTGTGTGAGTGTGTGTGTGTGTGTGTGAGTATGAGTGTGAGTGTGAGTATGAGTATGTGTGAGTGTGTGTGTGTGTGTGTGTGTGTGTGAGTGTGTGTGTGAGTATAAGTGAGTGTGTGTGTGTGTGTGTGTGAGAGAGTGTGTGAGTATAAGTGAGTGTTGTGTGTGTGTGTGTGTGTGTGTGTGTGTGTGTGTGAGTATAAGTGAGTGTTGTGTGTGTGTGTGTGTGTGTGAGTATAAGTGAGTGTGTGTGTGTGAGTATAAGTGAGTGTGTGTGTGTGTGTGTGTGTGTGTGTGTGTGTGTGTGTGAGTGTGTGAGTATAAGTGAGTGTTGTGTGTGTGTGTGTGTGTGTGTGTGTGTGTGAGAGAGTGTGTGAGTATAAGTGAGTGTGTGTGTGTGTGTGTGTGTGATTTGTTTTCCTCAGAGGTGGTCCACATAAAAGCCGCTCGTCCTTTAATGACTGTGATGAATCAGTGGTTCAGTCTTGGTTGTTGATGAGAATGACTTTGAAGTGATTAGCAGCCGGGCTGAAGGTCAGTCGAGTTGGAAGGCATAAGAACACAAACATCTAAAGCCGCCCTCCTCCCTATCGCCTCTCGCTCATGCCACAGTTGTTCAGAGATATCACAGTGGATGCTGGCAGCCGCACAGAAGTGAAAACAGATCCACACTCAGCTTTAAAGGGGTCATTTTTTGCTTTCTTCCATGTTCATCTTCAAAGCACAAAGTCCCTCCAGCGGCAGTTCTTCTCTATATCAGTGTCAGTGTTTCTGAACTCCCTGAAACGCCTCCATTGTAGTCTTGAGTTTCTTCCAGAAATGAACGTCACAATATTCCTCATTTAAATAATTAATACGCAGAATAATGGGGCGGGGCCTGGTTGAGTTAGTTAGAAGTGTGTTGAAACCAAGTGACAATCTTCCGGTCTCTCTCTTGAATCCGACACGGAAGTGACTTAAACTGCAATTCATCGACCGGCTCCAAAAGAGAGTCAGTCCCATAGACCCCCATGTTAAAATGCCCAACTTTACAGCAGAAAAAAGTATTGTTTACATTCTGGTACATAAAGTGCTTTCAGTCTATATAGTTAATTTTGCCCTTCATGACAACTGTGAGGGAGGTGATTTTTTTTTATAACTCATTCGTTTAAATTATATTAAGCCTTAAAGTTCTGCATAATTAAGGGCGTGGCCATTTGAGTGACAGGTAGACTGCTGCTGATGTCACTACTAGCCGTTTGTCTGCTGTCTGTTAGCGTCACGTCACCTCAGCTAATCCGCCTCTTTCCCATTTTCGGTGATCCAGGAGTGACGCGCAGCCAAGATGGCGACGGCCGGCTCCGCCCACTTTGGGCTTCAAAAATGCTCTTCAGAAACACTACGGGTGACGCCACGGACACTACGTCCAAACTTTTTTACAGTCTATGGTTGAAACTGCCGGTTATGGTAAGGGGCGGGACATTTCCCAAACACGCTGGAAGTCCTTGACCAATCACAACACACTGCTCCAGCTGACCAATCAGAGCACAGTGTGTTTTTCAGAAGGAGGGGCTTCATAGAGACAGGAACTAAACAGAGCGTTACTGACAGACTGGGAAGAGAGGAGCTGCAACAATGGAGAATATGAGGAAAATAATCAACATTCAAGCAGGAAAACCTGTTCTAGTAGAGTGTATGGTATTCTAGATGGAAAAATTTATGGAATTTTTTTGTAATGAAATTGCAACATGGTAATGAGGAAATGTACACCTCTAGCCAAACATGTGTAGACAGGCACTCAAGAGGTTTAATTGTGTATCTACATTCCATTTCCCACAGTGAGAATTCTTCCAAACCTGCCCAAACAAAAAAAACCAGGAAAACATGCACCAGAGCAAATAATCCACAACAGGTCGAATGGTACGTGCCAAAAAACTCAGCTCATGCATAAATACATAAAGAATCTCTTATCGCCAGTCGCTTGATCCTGAGCCGACTGACCACAAAAGAAACCTCTCAGCGGCTGGATGAGAGAGAAGAAGACTCTGTGAGTGCGTCATGCATCACTCCAGGGAAGGGTTGCACCTGGGATTAAACGTGAAGCACAACATCAAAACGACCCACTTGTGCATCAGAAGAACCTGAGCAACTAAAAGCAGCACAAAGGAAAATCTCAGATGTTTCTCCAAAATATGAATGCAAAAAAATAGAGAACATAAACATGAAAGCTCCTTGAAACTTATTTTTAATTGTGAAAATCTGCTTTCTTAATACAAATTCTCTCTCATCAAGGCACACCCTACATTTCTTTTCATTGAAAATCCTATATTTCACTCAGAAATACATTAGAGAAGTAAAATGTCTCATGTTGCCTTTAAAGTCATCATGAAATCAGTGACAGTTCTTCTTTTTCATGGAACATTGCTGTGTTTATCATAAATGCACATCATTAGCCGCTTTCCGACCGGAGGAACCTTTTCACAGTTCCTAGAACTATTGGCTAAAGTACCCGGATGTCGGCGTGTTCGCACCGCAGGAACTAGGAACGATTTTAGTTCTAGGAACTCCATTTGTAGGAACTAATTTGGGTCCTACTTCAGAGTAGGGTCTAAACAAGCACTATAGGAACTATCCGTGACGTTAGTGTACGCTGATTGACCGAACGCACGCAGAACACCAGCACCCGCCATTTTTAAAACAGCTAGAATGTAAACACACAGATTATAGCCTATATATTTACTCCATAAACTAACTATACAAACATGGAAAACAGTGATAGATGGGTCTCTAAACCTTTATGCTGAAGAGAAAATCCAACGCAACTTTGAGGGGACCAGGTCAAACATGATTATGTTTATCTGCCCAGCTAGCACTGGACATCAACCACACGGCATAGGTATAACAGTTCTATCTAATAAGATTTTAAACAGTACTGTTAGACAGATCGCTAACTAATAAACACAGAGAATGCGAGCATTGTTTGCTCTGGCGTTCTCAGCGCCGCCAAAATAAAGGTCCGCCGCGCCGTCAAAATAAAAGTCACCGTGCTTGCGTCACTCCCTTACCCCTCCTACCAGTTCCTATGGCCACTTGGCCAGTGCGAACGCAAACAGCAAAACCGAGTTTTGGGGAGAGTAGTTCTTAGAACTGTTTAGAAGTGGACAGTTCCTAGAACTAAGTTCCTAGAACTACTTGGTCGGAAAGCGGCTATTATTTAAGTTTAACGTAATCTTGAAACAGAATATCTTCCCCTCCCTCTTGCAGCATCTCTTCTCTTCTCTTCTCTGATGACGAGAGCGGGGCAACCTGTCACTCACATGAGATCCACCAATAGCAAACCACAACCATCCAATCAATTCCTCACAGACAAAATCAAGCCCCGCCCACATTTGTTCTGGTTGCAGAAGCCGTTTCACTCGGATATATGTCACGGGAAGAAAAGACAATCGCAACTTCTGTTTCATGCCGACTTTAAGTCTCCTGCTTCTCAGGCCCCGTCCCAAATGGCACACCTCATGTGCACTTGCTGTCTTGTGGACTTACAATGGCCACTTGCACACGTATATTACATCAAACAAGACCGTATAGAGTGTCCAATTTGTCGTTTTAGGTTTCTGAAGAGTGCTTGCAATCTCTTCCTTTGCGCCCGATGATTTCTACCCGACAGTCAAAGCAGGATTACGCCACGAAAGTGTGGACTTGGAAGAAGATCGCGAGGGCTTAGGGTTCCGTTTGGGACAGGGCCTCAAATGTTTCATCTCACATGTGACTCCTCCATCCACATATACAATGTGTGTTATATTTCTTTACTCTTAGTGTATGTCTACTCTATTGCATCATTTAGTTATATTCGCATTTCTGAGAAACATCTGACACAAGCAAGGTCATAAGAACCAGTGCACTGCTCTTCATGTCTCCTGATGTTGGTGCTGGCTGGTTGTGTGTGTGTGTGTGTGTGTGTGTGTGTGTGAGAGAGATATAATGCCCTTCCTGCTGACTTTGTGACCTATTGAGCAATGCTGTCAGAGCTGTTGGCAGCGGTGAGATAGGATGGGTATCGATCAGTCACCCTTTAACGGTTCAGATATCGGTGACAGATATCTTCACTTCAGATCAAAATCCCAAAATACAATGTGAACACAAATATTTGCGCATATTAGCTTCAGAATACAACATATCGTTTTTAAAACCTGAGAATGAAATAGCGATTTACAGTTACACTAACATGAACTAATGATTAACAATATTTCATACAGCATTTATTATACGTAGGTAATGTTAATTTCAATATTTACTAATGCATTATTGAAAACAAATGTTATCTGTTAACATTATTCAATGCGCATTAACTATTATGAACAAACAATGAACAATTGTATTTTTATTAACTAACAAAATACTTTAATAAATTCTGTAAAAAAAAATATAGGCCTATATATCTTGCACTGAAGTAGTTCATGTTAGGAAATTCATAAACTAATATTAACAAATGAGACCTTATTGTATAGTGTTACCTAATTTAAAAAAAAAAAAATCCTATAGATGTCTATTGATTTTGAGTCTGAGAACAATATTGAGAATTTCAAACAGTTGAAAAGAAAACTATTTATATAATATTATACAGTAGTATTAAAGTGCATGGCCAGCATCAAGCCTAAAGGCTTTTTAAAAGTATTAAACTCTCAGGCACGGCTTTTTTAAAACCAAAATTTCGCTTTGTCTTCACAGTCTTTCATTTTCTAATTATTTTTGCGTTATTTTATCCAAATAAACAACAAATGCTCGGCACACTGAACACATCAGGAGGAAACAAATGACTCTCCAGCAATGGTTCTGCATTCATTTACACAGTGTAGCCTACGCCACGGCCTCAGTAAGAAGCCACTCTTGCTATAAATGAATGTTCATGCTTCATCTGAAGTACAGCAGGCAGCAGCACACATTATAATGAGAGTATTATAATAAACTCACGCTTCCTGGATGCAGTAGAAATGCCCCTCTTGCCATCTAGTGGTGACACGTGATGATACAGCAGGTTCAGGATTCAACAACACTCTCCCTCCTAAACCCCGCCCTCCACAAGCGTCTCAGCCAACCAGATGTCGGGCATCGAATGATTGACAGACAGAGAGCGGTTGTGGTTCGCTGTCAGAGAAACCAGTCTGATGTCTAAAAACACGTATTTTAAAGAGATCATGAACTGAGAACTAAAATTTTTGTCATTGTTAGGTTTTGAACCTTATTGTAAAGTTTTACCAAATATTGATATATAGAGTATTTGGAAAATATAAGAGATATAAGCCTACATCTTTAGCTATATCGGCCAGCCCTATTTCAGAGTAATGTTAATGATAAATGTCAGGTAGAGACGTATTTTGTGTGATATTTCCAAATGTAAGTGCTTTAAATATCAGAGAAGAGGAAAAGAGAAAATAAAACCATTATTTAAAGAAACCACAGAAAACGCTGTGATAGTCTGACTCTTAGCCAAACCCTTCTAAACATATCACCTAATAACTCACAGCAAAGAAAACATAAAACTGGAAGGAAAAGCATGTATGCTTATTTGATTAAATTTTTTATTAACAATAAACTACTTAATTGTTCAAAAGGATTTTTGGACATTTTTAAAAAGCACAATGCATTGCCATGTGAATGTTTTTATCACAGAATAAACACATTTGGGGTTATACCAGACCCCTCTGTCAGGATTTATTATCAAATCTGAACATTATCCATGACATCAGCGTGCCGTTACTGAACTGAGTTCTCTTTTGTGTCTTATTGCACTCAAACGGATGAATACACACGGAATTACGAAAAATGCCCGTTTCGGCGAGTATCCTCATAAGCAATTTGAACTGAGTTCAAATAAAAAGTCTTAATAAACATAAACCGTTCGGAGAATATGTGATATGTGTGTCAGATCAGATCCATGCATTTGGTCTTAAAGTGACAGTAGCTTAATATACCGGCTGCTGTCTTGTGTCAATAATGTTAAAGAACAAAAGAAAAAAGTCTGCTTTTGACTGAATAACTTCTTTAGCTTTAATAAGGATTAATATAGACTATTTACTTTATACATTATAGTATTTCGTACCTGAATTCTGTTAAACCTTCCTGAAATCTGTTTATTTAATTTGTATATTTCTATTTAGTTGCAATTGGTTAATAAATTCTTATTTTATAACTGACTGTTTACTTGTCTTTATTTAACATTATCTATTAAAATACAATTGATTTTTAATTTTTGTGGTGGGGCCAGTGAAAATGTTGGCGTTTGTGTTTATATATAGAGTCCCTTTAAAGACCTGTTCCTTTTGTTATAAAATATAGTTACAAAAATACGGAAATAGGGAAAAAATTAAATAATGTTAAAACTCCGGCCCACCAGGAATCTCAAAGCTGGAGCCAGGCCTGACATGTGCTACTATACTCTTTTCTTCAAAATGGTCATTTTTGTTAGTAATGGTGATGGACAGCAACTCCAGCATTGTGTTTGAGCTCATCCTGTCTGAGCACTTGCTTTAAGAGCCCTTCTTTGAGCTGAGAGCATGTTGGCCTTCATTAGCAGCTTTTCATCTGCCAGGTGAGAGAACAGCAGAGAAACAGATTTTTTCCCCCCCAGACAATTACTGTAATGTGCTTTCTGAATCTACAACAGTAAACAACACGTGTCTATGCCAGCTAATGTTATATTTTAGTGAGGCCAGTAACTTAGTGCATGTGCATGACTTTGTTGTTTTGGTACTTAGATTTGTTTACAAGAATAAAAGCGGGCTTATCTAATAGTTTAGAGAGCTGAAAAGATGATTCATACCCTAAATGTTGCATAAATGTTTACTGTAGTTTTTTCCTAGTGCGATAACTTCCTTTCACATCGTGATCCTATGAACATTACATACAATATAAAGGTTTAAACAGGAATATATGTCACTTGTATTGACTGAAAACATTCTTCAAATTTGTGTCAAAATGCTTCTAATTTGACATGAATGAAAATAGATGTCTGTTTAACTTACAGTAACTCACTTTTTTTTTTTGTCATCTGGAGATGTTTTGTAAAGACTTTTAGTGGCAGAATGATCTACATGCACACCTTGTTTTCATTCACGTCACATCAAATATGGCGCTCACTCTGTCTAAGGTCCACTGCAGTTTAGTTGATACAAAATCAATATACTTGAGATTGAATTAAATGTCAGAGGGAGTAAAAATGTCTCTTCTTTTTAACTAGGCTATTCAATTCCCAGACGAGTCTTTCTCTATCTCAGACGCAGTCGGAAGACGCCGTTATTCCCCGTCCATCTTCTGTATGTAATGTAGATCAGAAGAATGACACATGTAGCTAAAGTCATTCCAAACACACCGCTGTTCAACCACTTCCTGTAAAACACACAATTACAGCATTTATTTATCTAAATAATGACATTTTCATTTTCATTTTTGGGTGAACTGTACCATTAACAATTGGTCCACTTTGGGCTTTTCACACTGTGCTTAACCCAGAGTTATCCTCGTTCTAACCCCTGCTTTTAACCCCGGGTAAAGGAATGTCCCAGCTATAAAAATTTGGTTTCCAGAACATCCCAAAAACATGTATTTATAACATTTGTTTTGGTTATCCAGGAAAGTTTTCATTACGGAAATAGAAAGTGATTTTAGGTTTGCATAAAGTTCCCCTAACCTTTCTGTTTCCTTCCTGCAAGGTTCCCAAAATAATAACCATATGGGAATGTTAGGGGAACGTACTGTGTTTGGGATTCACACTTGTAATTTAGAAGCGAGGTTACAGCAGGATTAGAGCCGATTTTTTATAAACAGTCGTTTCACCATTTGATGGGATGTCACATGGTAATGGAAAACACGTCAATTGGAGTAATTAACAGACCAGGTAAAAAGTGGAGCTCCTTTACCCAGGGTTAAAAACAGTGTTTAGAACGACAATGACCTGGGGTTAGGCACAGTGTGAAAAGTGGGTTAACTATTTCAAGTGTGATAAGCCTTTTTGGCGTTTACACACTGCGCTTAACCCCGGTTAAACAGCGGTGCTAACTCCGCTTCTAAATTACAAGTGTGAAATGTTCCTTTCCCTGGTATTAAAAGCATTGTTTACAACAATGATATAACCTGGGATTAAATGTGTTGTTTAAAACAACGATAACCTGGGGTTAAAAGCATTGTTTACAACAACGATAACCTGGGATTAAATGTGTTGTTTAAAACTACGATAACCTGGGGTTAAAAGCATTGTTTAGAATGATGATAACCTGGGGTTAAAAGCATTGTTTAGAATGATGATAACCTGGGGTTAAAAGCGTTGTTTAAAACTACGATAAATTGGGATTAAAAGCGTTGTTTAGAACAACGATAACCTGGGGTTAAAAGCGTTGTTTAAAACGACGATAACCTGGGGTTAAAAGCGTTGTTTAAAACGACGATAACCTGGGGTTAAAAGCGTTGTTTAAAACGACAATAACCTGGGGTTAAAAGCGTTGTTTAGAATGACGATAACCTGGGATTAAATGTGTTGTTTAAAACTACGATAACCTGGGGTTAAAAGCGTTGTTTAAAATGACAATAATCTGGGGTTAAAAGCGTTGTTTAAAACGACGATAACCTGGGGTTAAAAGCGTTGTTTAAAACGACGATAACCTGGGGTTAAAAGCGTTGTTTAGAACGACGATAACCTGGGGTTAAAAGCGTTGTTTAAAACGACGATAAACTGGGGTTAAAAGCGTTGTTTAAAACGACGATAATCTGGGGTTAAAAGCGTTGTTTAAAACGACGATAACCTGGGGTTAAAAGCGTTGTTTAAAACGACAATAACCTGGGGTTAAAAGCGTTGTTTAGAATGACGATAACCTGGGATTAAATGTGTTGTTTAAAACTACGATAACCTGGGGTTAAAAGCGTTGTTTAAAATGACAATAATCTGGGGTTAAAAGCGTTGTTTAAAACGACGATAACCTGGGGTTAAAAGCGTTGTTTAAAACGACGATAACCTGGGGTTAAAAGCGTTGTTTAGAACGACGATAACCTGGGGTTAAAAGCGTTGTTTAAAACGACGATAAACTGGGGTTAAAAGCGTTGTTTAAAACGACGATAATCTGGGGTTAAAAATGTTGTTTAGAACGACGTTTAACCTAGGGTTAAGTGCAGTGTGAAAAGCCCTATAGGGTTAACTATTTTAAGTGTGATAAGCTCTTTTGGCCTTTACACACTGCGCTTAACCCCGGGTTATCATCATTCTAAACCCCGGTATTAGCCCCGGGTAAAGGAACGTTTCACACTTAGACCAGCTTTTTACCCTGGGTTATGAAACCCTGCTAACCCCGTATTGTGGTGCCAAACATGTGTAGTGTGAAACGATTACCCAGCGTTTAGAATGAAATAATACTTCCATTTATACAAACGGATTGATATCTGTAAACTCTTCTTGTTTGACCCGATATCTTTCAGTTCTGCTTCAAAACAAAGCCGAACATGACATGCAAACTTCATAAACAAAGACGACCTCCGTGAAGCATCAAGCCCTGATCTGTGATCTCTTTCAGAGGGTAAACAGCCAGCTCTGTGTGTGTGTGTGTGTGTGTGTGTGTGTGTAAACCGTGAGACAGCAGCAGGTGTTGTCCACAGAAGGGCCGCTTTGAGATGGAGCGGCATCAGGGGTCATAAGGTTATTTTTGGGTGTTTGTGAGTTTTAAACCTCATCAGTATTTGAATAAACAACGCCAACATGTCCAAACACAGATGCCGCTCTCTCTGACTGCAATTATGTGTCAGTGTGGCAGAGTATAACATTCAGCGCTGCTTTCCAGGAAGGCAGATGAAAATGCTTTGGGGAAATTTCAGTCGATTGATTGTGAACTATCTGAAAAGATCCAAAGATCCACTGCAAGTCCCTTAAGTGACTCTTTCCTGTTTATATGAACGGGAATAACCCGTAGCTCTTCTCTAAACATTTAGAGAAGGCCCATGACTGAGCCATATTTTGTTTACAGCCCACAGAACGACTTCTATCTAACCACGCTTTGATGAAATAAATAGGAGAGATTACAAACACTGTGACGCGTAGGATGACACTTTTCCCAGGTGTGAAACGTGGGATCAGATATTCCTACTGTATGACGCAGTCACTTTGATTATTTCCTCGATTTTTTTTTTAAGCGGATAATGACTGCCAGTAAGTTCACTTCAGGAGAAACACTGCAGACTCTTTTACAATGACAAGACAAGAAACAGAACCATTGTTGACACTGTTTAAGAATAAGTGTATTCAGAAAATGTTTTAGCTGTTTTATAAATATTTCAGCGCATTATAAATTAGTAAAACAAAATATTTGAATCTGCAAAGAGCATGTGACCCGACTCATGCTAGCGTATCGGTTCAAAAGAGTCATCTTAATGAACAGGTTCAAGTAACAGATTCATTTGCCATGATCAATGTGAAATTTGAGGTTTACTATAGTATGGACTAGTACAATAGTGGCCAAAAGTGATGTCCGGCGTTGTAGGTAAATTGCCATCTTTACCTTTTATTCAAGTATTATTAATAATTAGTTAAATATTTTGTAAGCATATTGTGTCGTTGAGCTTGCTGAGTCAATTGTTTTATTTGTGATGATAACACAATGAAACATGACAAATTGTGCTGATATAATTTTTTACAAAAATAAATAAATAATAATAATATATATATATTATGAACACGTGCAAAAACAAGACAGAGCCAACAAAATATTAATAACTGATTATATTGTAGTCAATGTGAACATTTTTGTTTTGCTATGCATGTTTTTGCATAGTAAAATAAAACCTGTAGCTGTAGTTTGCCTTTTTTGCCAAATAATTTTATCAGATAATTACCTTAACCAAGTTTAGTGTTTTATTCTTCCTTCATATTTAAAATATTGAAAAAAGCAAACATATTTTCCTCATATTTTGATGGTTTAATTGAACTTGTAGGGTCATTAAAAACACTTTTGGCCACTACTGTATAAAGTACAATACATACATATACATACATATATATACATATTCATCAAAGCATCCTCTTAAACTAATATAGACCTAATGTGCCACAAAATTATCATTATTATTATTATTTATGTGCCACAACATCATTCTGAATCTGGCAAAACTTGCATCCTCGCATCATGTGTTTTGGTGTCTTGTGTCCTGATGCCCTCTAGTGGTTTTCTGGGAAACTCCTGACACAAGCCTTATTACTATAATGGCAGCTGGTATGATTATGCAAAAATCTGAGCCGGAAGGACACTGAAACATTGAACACTGAAAGTATACTTACATGCTGATGTAACTGACAAAGTTTTGAGTATCTGACATCAGGAGCAGCGCTGGTGTGGAAACGCCGCCTGTAATAAGAGCAAAAATAGACGATTGTGATATAGGTTTTATTAATTCATTTTTCAGATATGATTAAAAAAAAAACGAATGCATACAATTTTATTATGTTTTCTTATTTTATAAAGCATTACTATTTATTTATTTATTTATTTATTTATTTTTGTATACTATCTGCTGCACAACAAATTGCCCCATTGGGGGACAATAAAGTAACTTGACTTGACTTGATTACAAACACATATAATCTTAGCAAATGAATATATACAGTGCTGGTCAGAATTATTTGCCCCCTTGGTAAATATGATCAAAGATGGCTGAAAAAAAAAATCTGCATTGTTAATACTTTTGATATTTTATTAAAAAAAAAAAAAAAAAATCTAATCTTTTATTGAAGTAAAAGAATTGAACGTGGGGGCAAAATCACAATATGAAATAAATGTTTTTCTCCAAAACACGTTGGGAACCCGCTTTTATTAAATACTTTTTGCAACCTCCTTTTGCCAAGATAACAGCTCTGAGTCTTCTCCTATAATGCCGGATGAGTTTGGAGATCAGAGACCATTCCTCCATATAGAATCTCTCCAGATCCTGCAGATTCCCAGATCCATGTTGGCGCTTCTTCTCTTCAGTTCAGCCCACTCCTCTTCTATAGGGTTCAGGGCAGGGACTGGGATGGACATTGCAGATGCTTGGTTTTGTGCTCAGTGACACATTTTTGATTTGATTTCGATGTTTGTTTTTGGATCACTGTCCTGTTGGAAGATCCAAACGTAATAAGATTTCTAGCACAGGTTGTGAGGTTTAGATTTGTTATCTGTTGGTATTTGATCGAATCCATGATGCCATGTATCTGAAGAAGATGTCCAGGACCTCTGGGTGAAGATTAGGCCCACGGCATTAAAGATACAGCAGAGTATTTCATTTTTATCCCTGTATGAACCAAACCTCATATTAAGTGTTTGACCTGACCTGAACCCTATAGAAGAGGAGTGGGCTGAACTGAAGAGGAGAAGCGCCAACATGGATCTGGGAATCTGGAGAGATTCTGTATGGAGGAATGGTCACTGTTCTCATCAGTCATTATAGGAGAAAACTCTGATATCTTGGAAAAAGGAGGTTGCAAAAAGTATTTAATAAAAGCGGCCAATAATTGTTCCCAACGTGTTTTGGAGAAAAACATTTATTTCATAATGTGATTTCCCCCCCACTTTCAATTCTTTTACTTCAATGAAAGGTTTGATTTTTTTTTTTTTTTTTTTTTGATAAAATATCAAAAGGATTAACAATGCAGAATTATTTTTTACAGCCATCTTTGATCATATTTACCAAGGGGGCAAATAATTCTGACCAGCACTGTATATATTCAATTGTATATTATTACACATTACAATTATAAAAATAGATTTATTGACAAATATATAAATCAATATTTTTTTATATAATTTATATATTATTTTTGTCTAAATATATTTTTATAGAGATCAAACGATAATTGGTTTTACATCCCAATGCTTTTTTCCCCGATATAGCCCTCCTGTGGTGAAAATCAAGTTTATAATGTTGTTTATATGTCTATATGTGGTGTTTTTAATATGCTTTAAGACAAAGCATGTGTAAATTCATAAGTCGACTCCATTGCTGAGTATTTTCTCCTTAAAACTGCAGTGAACCAAAGACAGTCTCAAAAACACGCTTTGAAATCGCTGGTGTTTCTGACATCACAAACTACCTTGTAACCAATCAGATCAACGTGTGATCGTCAACCAGTGGATCTCTGAGCTGAGTGAGTGAGTGGAGGCGGGGCTCATTTGCATATTCATAGAACCGCGAATACTAAATGAGGCAAGGGTGTTGAGTTACATTCAAGATATTTTAAGGCATGACGTTTTTTTTTTTAAGAAAGAAACATTTAATTATGTAATTTTGGTGATCAAAGATGAGTTTAAAGAGATATCATTATTGACTACAGGGGGACTTTAAGCATTTTTCCATAATCAGATATCACTTTTGTAATATCGGATTCACCGATAAATGGCAACTTCTTTTGGGCATTTTGAGAATTGCGTGTCCTCAAGTAAAGTAACTTGCCTCCCTTAATTCGCAAACTTCATTTAACGTAGCTAACGGCCGTTAATGCATGTTACATAAATGCTTGATATCCTATACATTAAATAATTTTTTTAAGCATTTGTGAGATTTCAAGGCTACAAACGTACAGTGTTTATCATTAAAAAGTTACCCATGACAAAGCTTATGTTCTTCGAGCACAGGAGTCCCTGAGATTGATCAAAACAGCTGCATAAGAAGGAGCGCTGGCGTTTGTCTGTCATGTTTCCCAGTAGGAGAGATCCAGACCTGAAACACAACCACGATATTCCATCACTTATTGAAGATCTTGAAACGTTTCTCACATTCTTTGTGAAAGATTGAGCTGTATAAAGAGCTTTAACCTTGGTAAGAGGTGCATCTGAATCTCCTGTCTTCCTTCAGTTGAGATGAGCAGCGCACATTGGGTCGTGTGTTTGCTCCCGCTGTTCCACTCAACCAGCAGAGACGAGTTACTGCTGACAGACACCGACAAACTGACGTTACCTGCTGAGGACACACACACACACGCTGAAATATTGACTACCTGTCTTTAAATGAGCCCACTCTCAGAACACTTACCGACACAACTCTCGCTTCGTGAAGAACAAGAGAATCCTAGAAGGAAAAGGGCGACAATAAATGATGACAAAGTCGTCATCTCTTCCTCGTGTTTGTCAGCGACTTCATCCTAGTCATGTGTACCTGAGAGCAGGGCATATTGACAGAGCAATATACCACAAAGAGCCTCACACACACTCTCTCGGGACGCACCTGGCACAAACAGAGCTCGTGAGGGGATGGAGAATTATCTGGAGAGCTTTCTAGAAGAGATTCATTCCATGAAGTGCAGACGCCCGTACAAAGAGTCTCTGAAATGCTCATGTGCTCGTAATGTTTTCAGGCCTTGCTAAGATGAGAGACTGATGCCCTCACAACGGGTTGTTATTGAGATAGTTAGTGGAGGTCACTCAGGCAGTCATCACTATTATTGCTCATTAAGTGTTAATGATTCGAAGAAACCCCAGACAATTACTGAAACCCCATTGCAACTACACTGGATGGTTGCATTATATGTAACTTTACTGGGAAATGCTGTCAAATTAAAATGCTTTAACGTTGCATTATATGTAATTTTACTGGAAAATGTTTTCAAATTAAAATGTAAATACTTTAACGTTGCATTATATGTAATTTTACTGGGAAATGTTGTCAAATTAAAATGTAAATACTTTAACATTGCATTAGGGTATATGTAATTTACTGGAAAATAAAATATAAATGCTTTAACGTTGCATTATATGTAATTTTACTGGAAAATGTTGTCAAATTAATATGTAAATTGCTTTAACGTTGCATTATATGTAATTTTACTGGAAAATGTTGTCAAATTAAAATTTAAATGCTTTAACGTTGCATTATATGTAACTTTACTGGGAAATGCTGTCAAATTAAAATGTAAATGCTTTAACATGGCATTATATGTAATTTTACTGGAAAATGTTGTCAAATTAAAATGTAAATGCTTTAACGTTGCATTATATGTAATTTTACTGGAAAATATTGTCAAATTAAAATTTAAATGCTTTAACGTTGCATTATATGTAACTTTACTGGAAAATGTTGTCAAATTAAAATTTAAATGCTTTAACATTGCATTATATGTAATTTTACTGGGAAATGCTGTCAAATTAAAATGTAAATGCTTTAACATTGCATTATATGTAATTTTACTGGGAAATGCTGTCAAATTAAAATGTAAATGCTTTAACATGGCATTATATGTAATTTTACTGGAAAATGTTGTCAAATTAAAATGTAAATGCTTTAACGTTGCATTATATGTAATTTTACTGGAAAATGTTGTCAAATTAAAATTTAAATGCTTTAACGTTGCATTATATGTAACTTTACTGGGAAATGCTGTCAAATTAAAATGTAAATGCTTTAACATTGCATTATATGTAATTTTACTGGGAAATGCTGTCAAATTAAAATGTAAATGCTTTAACGTTGCATTATATGTAATTTTACTGGAAAATGTTGTCAAATTAAAATTTAAATGCTTTAACGTTGCATTATATGTAATTTTACTGGGAAATGCTGTCAAATTAAAATGTAAATGCTTTAACGTTGCATTATATGTTATTTTACTGGAAAATGTTGTCAAATTAAAATGTAAATGCTTTAACGTTGCATTATATGTAACTTTACTGGGAAATGTTGTCAAATTAAAATGTAAATACTTTAACATTGCATTAGGGTATATGTAATTTACTGGAAAATAAAATATAAATGCTTTAACGTTGCATTATATGTAATGAATCTGCAGGTATTATAATGCATTTTGAATATAATGCAGTTATATGCAAAGATACAACACATTATAATGTACATTATAAATACATTTATAATGCATCATATATAAAGGCTTCAAATAAAGTGTTACCCATTTTTTTTTAAGTTGTAAATGAAACAAAGAATGTTTTACAAGAAAATAATGTTTCTGTTTTTTTTTTACTTCAAAATGTCACATTTAGACTAATTTGCAGGTGCATTTGGAAGAAAAGTGCAATGCATTCTGGGACAGCTCTCGATGGTCCTCGCTGCATATGGAAAGCCTCTATCCTATGGCCGTAATGAGTAAACACGAGTCTGACACCATGATCATGCACTTTTATCTGCATGAGATGCATGTACGGCTTTCGTTTCACATTTCTCAGTGTGTGTGTGTGTGTGTGTGTGTGTGTGTGTGTGTGTGTGTGTGTGAATGCATGTTACTGGGAGACTTTCACCTCATTCATGACGAGGAAATACCACAAGTCATGCATCATTTTCTCTCAGATTCATCTAAATATGCAAGAGCATGAATGTTTTATTCATGTTCTGCTACATGGAGACATTTGACAGAGGAGATATAGGTCTAAACTCAAAACTATTTTCTCTTTAAATTAATTCAATTAAGAACTGTAAGAGATTATTATTCATTTTTAGTTATGTATTTATAGTTATTACACAGACAGACACGATTTATCCATGTTTATTTTGAATTTTAAATAAATAAATGTAATAATATTGAATAATATTTGATATTATATTTAATAGGCTACTTAACAATATTTAAATTGTATTTAAATAATCAATTATTTTATATAAGATTTATTTAAAATGTATTAAATGTATTAAATTATTATTTTAAATTTGATTATTTTAAATAATTGATTTAACAATATTCAATAATATAAAAAAAAAAAAAAGTGTATATTTGTATATTAAGACCATGCTGTGCAGAATACAATTTTGAACAGGGAACAGGGCAATAACTAAAAAATAAATAAATCAATGTATGAATTTAAGTGATGTGCAATATAAAACAAAATGCAATGCAAATGTTCTCCACCAGCTGGCGCTCTTGCTGTACTAGTCGAACCCACAAAAGACTTTTAAACTTTCATTTAATTCATCATCAATATCTAATTATATTTCAATTTTACATGTATCAATGCATGCATCTGTCTACCTAATGAATTTAATTTAGAAATATAAAAAAGTATACCCCCCCCCCCACACACACACACACATGCAATGAAAATCAACAAAGAGAGAGCATTTCAACCTATATGTTATTGCATATACATCACTAATATCTAACTACATTAGACTTAAAAAAAAAAAGTATTATTATGCTATATGAATGTAAACATAGTGAAATAGAAACATCAAATATAAACAGGATCTATAAACATGGTGACTCCTCATTGTTATCCAGAATAGTGACAGGATAACCAGCACACACAAAAACACAAACCGGATGGTGATGTTAAACCAGTCAGCATGAACACTTCCTGCCCACAGCGAACGACGGGCATTTAGAGGAACTGCTCCAGAATAGCACAGAATGTGCCTTTGAATCGCACCAGTCCTATCAGTATGACTGCGTCCGGAAAAGGCCAGAAGATCTGCAATCACACAGTTTCCACAGACCTCGTGTTGCTGCGACTGGGCGTAATATTCCAACATGAGCTACAGGAGCCATTAATGACTTTATAGGGCTGTCAGAGTCCGAGCGTCTCCTCTGGAGAGGGTCGGAGAGGCCAAACAGGTGTGTGTACGTGTGTGTATGTGTGTGTGTGTGTGTGTGTGTGTGATGATTGAAAACCACAGAGCAGCAGAAAGCTGAGGGAATAGAAATTATAATTAAAGTCAACGGGGGATGACAGGCCTTAAGCTCGCCGGAGTTAAAGGTCTTATTGGAGCTGGCTAACCGGAATCATAATAATTCGCAAATCCACCTCACTACGGATTCTTCTACCGTCTGAGACGAGCCCTAATGAATAATGGAGGAGATCACCAGCACCATCTCTCTCTCTCTCTCTCTCTCTCTCTCTCTCTCTCTGCCAACATGCTGCATTCATATATTATACAAAAATACCAGCACTCAAAGTCTTACAAAACTGATGAAGATCATGTGCAAAACTAGAAAAGCCACTTCATAAACAAGAATAATACAACTCCCTATCTAGTTACTCGCTGGTTTCTTTGTGTAAACAATTTAGAGATCTAATTCATACAGAACAAACAATATGCATATCATCTTCACAATATTTCTTTGGTGGTGCTTGCTTTACCAACCAGCCTGAGATTGGTTAGCTGGTCTAGGTTAGTAGGCTAGGCTTACTGAAAAAGAAAAATATCCTGTTCAATTTACGGTAAAGCTGTGGTTTGCAAAAAAAAAAAAAAAAAAAAAAAAAAACTGTAAAAATACAGTGAAAATGTTTCTGGTTTTACAGGATGCCTGTATTTTAAAACCGTATTTTCATTAATACACAAAATCTGCTTTTTTTCCTTAAATTGTAACCACCATAATAATAATAACCAAAAAACAACCGACTATGGAGCTATTTTTAACTATCTTACAGCAAAATATATGGTGATTCATAGTTTTTACTTGCCATAATCATTACTTTGACAGTATTTTTCAGAGTTTATAATTAGTTGCTTGTTCATAAAATATAGCCAGTACTTGTATAAAAATGATGCAATAAACATTCATATAAAATAATGCAATAAACATTCACTAAATAACAGTAACAAAAACCTCCATAATGAACATTACTGATAACAAAATAAGAGGAAAAGAATATGTGATGTGTAATGCAGGGACTTCTGGAAATGCCATTTTACTTTTTTAACCATAAATGATATGGTAATTCATTGATTTTACTTGCAAAAATAACTATACATTTGACAGCATTTTCCTTTAAAATTACATATAATGCAATGCAACGTTAAAGCATTTATATTTTTTCACTGTCGTGGGAAGGTAACTTAACTTGTAGTCTATTTTGATGGTCTTTGTGTTATTGTTTGTGTTATATTTTCTGTTATTAAGTGAATGTTTATTGCACTATTTTAGTGGTGGATGAAGTACACTGTACTTGAATAAAAGTATGGATACCCTAATAAAATATTACTTGAGTAAATATTTAAAGTACCCCTTTTCAATTTTACTTGTACAAGCACAAAGGTACTTAAAGGTGACTTATTATGGGCCCTCTTACAAGATGTATTATAAATCTATGGTGTCTCCAGAATGTGTCTGTGAAATTTCAGCTCAAAATATCCCACAGATCATTTATTTTAGCTTGTCAAAGTTGCCCCTTTTTGGGTGTGAGCAAAAACGCGTCGTTTTTTGTGTGTGTGTCTCTTTAAATGCAAATGAGCTGCTGCTCCGCCTCCGTTCAGAAGACGATCCTTTACACGAGCTTCGGAAACTCCAGCGATAACAAAACACAACAATAGCGAAATCCAGGAATAACCAGTAGCGAATGAAGCCTTTACAGAGAGACTCAAGAAGAAGTTCAACTTTTAGATGCACCTGGACGCTTCTGAATGGTTAGTGGATACATTTATGTAGTTGTTGTGGAGTTACATTGATTTATCTCATCGACTTGCATACGGTCTTTTACACAAGTTTACACAGTTCCCTGAGGTCTTTATAAGACAGCTGTGACACAAATAGTGTTCAGTGCTCGTCTGTGCAGCAACGACAGAACAGTTTGCATGCTTTGCTTGAACTTTTGCCATTGAGAAAACCAAATGGCGGCGCTGTGGGTTGAAACATGCAGATTAAGGGGCAGTAATATTATAATAAGATCATATCTTTTGTCCCTTAAATTTTTTTATATTTTTTTACTGTTTTACAGTTTTTACTCTAGCATTTAATAGTATTTTTCTGTAAAAATTACTAACAATTTTTTTTTACAGTGTAGTCTTTTTTGATGGTCTTTTACATTAACATTAATTCATTTGGCTGACACGTTTATGCAAAGCGACTTACATTGCATTCAACATACACACTTTTTGACTTTAGCCATTATGCAACCACCTAGCAACCACACAGAACACCCTAGCAACACCCTAGAAATTGCACCACAACACCAGAGCAGTGAGTTATGAATGGCCAGACACTGCTCATATTTTCTTCATAAAATGCAAAACTGGTTATTTGATATTCAAGGCTCATCAGACTGATTCAGACCTGCCGTCGAGTGGCAGCGAGTCCTGTAAGATTCTTGGCTGCTGTCTGGATAACTAACGGACGAGGTCAGACATGTTTGACATTCACAGCAGAGCGGCGAAAACTAAATTAGATCACATTAGCTGAGATTTCTACTACAGCCAATTTAGCAAAGTTTCACAGAGATTGCTAATGCAAATACACCCCCCCGACCCCCGCCGTCCAGAAGCGCTGAAGATTAAACTGTCGCTTAATCACCATCCGCACAATGACCCTGGTAATTTTCCATGGACGTATTAAAAGTTAGACTGCTTGCTTTGTGAACTAGGAGAAAGAGTTGTTTGTACGGCGCCGCTTTTTCTTAGCGTACGCTAATCGTTCGTGCGTTATCATTACCAGGAACATGTAGTAAAGTAAGGAGGGTTATTTTTGATTTCATGAGGATTTGAAAGTGAATTGCTCAGTAAGGCTACAGGAACGATTTGATTGAGCGGCCGCCAGTGGAGAGGTTCTGTCAGGTTAGTTAGCCGTGCTTTGCATAGTTACTCCACGCTGACTTTTTCAGGCAGATAATTTGTGCAATCACGAGCGGTTGTGATTTTCTCCTTACCACTGATTAAAAGTAACAGCCAATGCAATATGCTGATGCTAGCAGTTCTTAACAATCACATTAGCATTGCTATTACCCAGAGTAGAATGAATCTACACACACACACACACACACACACGCACACAGGCTGTTCTTTATCTCATTACATATAAATACTAGTTCAGCACTTATGCCCTGTATGGAGAACAGGAGATGAAAAAAACAGAACCCAGATCATTCATAATTCAGATCAGCAGAAATTATTTAACTGTATTTGTTAAAACCAATTTTCACATTTTTAGAAGAAAATCAGTAACCCTAATATGAGCAATTGTAATAGTCATGCTTGTGTTTGCAAACCACACCAGTTTAGTTTAAGGATTGCAATATGTTTATCCTTAAAGGTTGTATCAGTGATTTCAGGCCCAAACATAAATGATCACATTCATCTAATCTTTCCTAACGATCCGCTAGCTAGCTAGGTTTCGCTTGCAGCCGTCATAGGCAGCCGTGCACGAGCGCGAAACCTCACAACACCCACCCCGTCGGTGATTGGTTGGAACACTATTTATTTTGGTTTTGAGTGGTGGTGAAACCGACTGTTTTTGTGTGCAGATCTCAGAGCCTACAGAGACGCGGTTTTTGACGGCATGCTTATGGGGCGGGCAGCTAGCGGATCGTTAGGAAAGATTAGATGAATGTGATCATTTATGTTTGGGCCTGAAATCACTGATACAACCTTTAATATATCGGCCAAATTTTCTTTAATGGGCCGATAACATTAAAAATTAACATATATCGTCCAATACCGATATGGTGGCTGATATATATATCGTGCATCCCTAGTATATATGCATATTTTGGAATAAAAGTAAAATAATCAATCAAAATCATTTCTATCAACATCATTAGTCAATAGTTTTATAATAATGCTGTATGCAATGATAATGCTGTATGCAATGCTTCATGGGATTGTAGTTCTTTCCCTCACTACAGCAGTCTTGAATCTTAAGTCTTGAGTCTTCAAATCAAAGTTTGTAGTTTTTTGTGACACCCCCCTATAGTGTCACAAAATGAAACTGCAAAAATAATGAGTGTTATCAAACAGGTTTCCTGACAGCATTTCAACATGAATGACTCAAATCACCTTTAAGTGCAGAAGATATTCCCGCAGATTCAGGCCTCTCTCTCCGCGGTGTGAATGTAGAAGCGTGACCGGCAGCTTTCCGAGGGTTCAGAGATCGGAGGCACGTCATGGTTTTCATGAGCTCGTGAACCCTGCGCTCTACCTGCAAGATTAAAACACGCCATTGTTTAACATTCCAGGAAGAAGCACCTGAAGAGAGAGGCGAGAGATGAGTCGAGTGGAATCTATTTCCATAATTCTGGCGTGCCTGTCTACCGGTAAGACCTCAGGTGGTTCATCGGTTGCCCCGGCCAGACCCTATCAATGCGAGGGGCCATCTCATCCTTTCTGCATCTTTTCTCATCACAGCTTGATTAAATGGGCTTCAAATATGCCTCCGGAATAACAAATGTGCAATTCCCTCAGCGCTCGCTCACAGCCCTGCCGTGAAATGCACACACACACACACACACACACACACACACACACACACACACACACACACAGAGGAGCCTTTTCTCATGACCACATGCTTGGCTTTACAGTCCTAAGATGCATGTTTTATTCCATTATCATTTGCCAAGCATCACTATTACTTTACAGTCATACTGTTAATGAATTAAACAAAGCCTTAAACCTAAATAATACACTGTGACACGTATAAGTTAACATAGCAACATGCTAAAACCCTCAGAACATTTTTTCAACATCCACAACACTTTATCATAGTAGTGGCTATTATTATAAGGGCAAAAATAAATAAATAAATAAATAATAATAATAATATTTATATATATATATATGTATATATGAATTATTTTATAATACATGTTTTATTGATTATTAATCTATTCATATTTTTTTATAAATTAAAATTAGAAATATATATAATTTAATACATTATACACTCACCTAAAGGATTATTAGGAACACCATACTAATACTGTGTTTGACCCCCTTTCGCCTTCAGAACTGCCTTAATTCTACGTGGCATTGATTCAACAAGGTGCTGAAAGCATTCTTTAGAAATGTTGGCCCATATTGATAGGATAGCATCTTGCAGTTGATGGAGATTTGTGGGATGCACATCCAGGGCACGAAGCTCCCGTTCCACCACATCCCAAAGATGCTCTATTGGGTTGAGATCTGGTGACTGTGGGGGCCATTTTAGTACAGTGAACTCATTGTCATGTTCAAGAAACCAATTTGAAATGATTTGAGCTTTGTGACATGGTGCATTATCCTGCTGGAAGTAGCCATCAGAGGAGGGGTACATGGTGGTCATAAAGGGATGGACATGGTCAGAAACAATGCTCAGGTAGGCCGTGGCATTTAAACGATGCCCAATTGGCACTAAGGGGCCTAAAGTGTGCCAAGAAAACATCCCCCACACCATTACACCACCACCACCAGCCTGCACAGTGGTAACAAGGCATGATGGATCCATGTTCTCATTCTGTTTACGCCAAATTCTGACTCTACCATCTGAATGTCTCAACAGAAATCGAGACTCATCAGACCAGGCAACATTTTTCCAGTCTTCAACTGTCCAATTTTGATGAGCTTGTGCAAATTGTAGCCTCTTTTTCCTATTTGTAGTGGAGATGAGTGGTACCCGGTGGGGTCTTCTGCTGTTGTAGCCCATCCGCCTCAAGGTTGTGCGTGTTGTGGCTTCACAAATGCTTTGCTGCATACCTCGGTTGTAACGAGTGGTTATTTCAGTCAAAGTTGCTCTTCTATCAGCTTGAATCAGTCGGCCCATTCTCCTCTGACCTCTAGCATCAACAAGGCATTTTCGCCCACAGGACTGCCGCATACTGGATGTTTTTCCCTTTTCACACCATTCTTTGTAAACCCTTGAAATGGTTGTGCGTGAAAATCCCAGTAACTGAGCAGATTGTGAAATACTCAGACCGGCCCGTCTGGCACCAACAACCATGTCACGCTCAAAATTGCTTTCTTTCCCATTCTGACATTCAGTTTGGAGTTCAGGAGATTGTCTTGACCAGGACCACACCCCTAAATGCATTGAAGCAACTGCCATGTGATTGGTTGATTAGATAATTGCATTAATGAGAAATTGAACAGGTGTTCCTAATAATCCTTTAGGTGAGTGTATATATGCATATATTACATTATATATTATTTTATAATACATTTTTATTATTTATCATTTATATTTTATTATAAATTAAAAATATTTATAATACATATTTGTATTATTTATTTATTATATATATATATATATATATATATATATATTGATTAGAGATATATATATAAACATTTTACAATACCAAAGGTACTTCTGGAAATGCAAATCCTTTAGCTTTTCAGAAACACTAGCGTTTGAAACTGTTGGTACAATGCTAATTTAATCCATGGCACATCTGTACTATGAATGATGCTTTTAATTCACAAACTTTTAATACATTGCCCATCTGTGCGGCGACGACAGCGCTGTAAACCAATCACTGCTCGCATCAAAACAAACCATTAGCGAACAGTTCAATGCCACCAAATGTTTGCATTTCAGCAACTCCATCAGACAGTTGTCTAATTTTAAGCAGAATCTGTCCTTTTTTTTCACATTGTCAGTAAAATAATAGCCTAATAATCGATTAGCGCGTGATCTTTAAACACTGGCGGGGCCTTAATAGACTTTTGTTTATCGGCTCTCCATTGGTGGGGGTTGCTGGATAATTTCCCCGATAATCTCCAGAGACCCAGAAGTGAAGACGAGACGAGGAGAAAGGCAGTGCATGTTAAGAGCTGAATGTATGACTAATTAAATAAATTGATTAAAAGGGACAAATCAATCGCCTTACAGCCAGCAATGAAGATGAGGCACTTAATTTGGGTTGAACTTGCAAGGGTAAGCATTACCAGAGGAGACTGCTCATCTGCTGGAACGAGGCGATGAACTGCCTGGCTCTCGCACATCCATTTCATCCGTTCACACCACGCCTGTGAGAGGAATACTGTAGTAGTGTACGTGCTTTATGACCTGACCTTCTATTTCAACAGGAAGGGATGTCAACTGTGATTTTAACATCTCTACTTAGGCTATACCACATGTTTTGACAGTTCTACACAAATGCAATATAGACAATAACTGAGTATGTGACAACAATACAGTGAATCAAAGGGTTAATACATATTGCGCACTGTTTCATAGTGTTTTATAAAAAAATGGTTCACAGTATATAATAAGCTAGTATTCCGATGACCAAATCACATTGCATTGTATCAAAGTTCCTTACTTTTTCAAAATTACAGAATTCAATATCAAGTTTTTGACACATTTCTTTGACACATTTTCACATTTTGTAAGTATAACTTGAAACACAACAATAAAAATTAAAAAAATTAAAAAAGGAACTTAAAAATAAAGGGTATCAAAAACATATTAAATTCGTTTAGCAGAGATATTTGGGCTTTTGATTTAAAAAAAATCTTTTACAGACTCTTAATACATTTTGAAGGCTGCTTTAAAATGAGCAAACTTGGTTTTTGAGTTACTCCATTTAGTTAGACGAATATAAAATGTTCCTAATAACAAAAACAAATCGATAACATATATTTTTCTTTTGGAAAAGTCATATTCATTTGTATGAAGTAAGACAGATGACAAATTCAAGACTAGATTACAGTTCATGACACCTAGAAATTGAGACATCTCATACCAAAAGATTGATGAACAGGGACATTCAAAAAATAAGTAAATAGACTATATATTTTTTTTAAATAGACTACGAGTTAATAAATAGACTCTCTTTCACAATTACAAAAACAGCAATTGTAATCAATACCCAAGTGAAAACGCTCTGTGTCTTTCACAGGATATATTCTGTGAGCAATTTTAAATTAACACTTCTTTGGTTTTATTTGTTACACAATATCGACTAAGAACTCCCCAAAAATATTCCCACTCAAATGAGGGAAACATATTAACCCAAACAAATTTAGATGGAGGAGAAGAGATATTAACAAGAAGAGATCTAATCGATTGGTTAGATGCATTTAATGCAGTTAATGCATTTATCATTAATTAAATCAAGTTTATATAAAAACAAATGTTTGAAGACTTTGCTTCCTACAGTGTTACACCAAGTGCCCTGATTTCTGAATAGAGATAAAATTTAGGCAGAAATAGAATTCATGACAAATACAAATACAAGTAGGACACTTACATTTCAGACATAGTTCACTAATACTCAAAAACTGACCATCAGAATTCAACAACTGACCAACTAATAATATATAAGACTCAAACCAATGTCTAAAAACTAAAGTTTTTCTTTGGTGTGTGATATACTTATAAATTCCAAATAAAAAAGGAGTGAGGAGAGAAGTTATGTTTAAAAGCCAAACACCATGTCAAAAGGACTTGCTTGGGAAAATTAGATAAACAGAGAGGTATTTTGTTAAGATCAAAACTGCATCTAAGGAAAAAATGTATAGTTCCTTCAAGGCAAGTCATTTTTGAAACACCTCTCGGTCAGCTATTTCACTCATGCAAGTACAGCTTGTATCTCTTTGAATGGGGAAACATCAAATTCTCCAAAGCTGTTGTACGATTAGTTTTCATATTTGAAATCACCAGTGAAATCTGACAACAACTATCTCATAAATGTTGTTTCTTATGCTCAAATAGTGTTAAAAGGCTTATTTTTCAGGCTAGATCCACTGACAGCATCCAACTTCCAAGATCGCATACTTCCCTACTATATAGTATGTGACAAAAGTATGTCTGAATTCACAGTACTCATAAAAGTAGGCATAAAGTACACATATGACCTACTTCCTCTGGCGATATTCTGACGTGTGCATCTGATGGACACTTTACTATCCCATGAGGATTTGTGAATGACAATGAAGCGACGCAACTGACGCTGGTAGGTCACGTGACAATGACAACATGGCAGATGTAGTGCGTCCAGATTACATTCATAGTACACACATTCATACTATATAGAATGTTTTTTCGTGAAGTAATTACTTATTCAAAATAAGTACCTACTGAAGAGAGTATTCGACTTCAGACGCAGCCAAAGACTGTTGCAGTGACACGATGAATTTACCAATCAGCGATTGGCTCTTTTATTTAGAGGGCGGGACTTATTCTGCCATATGGACTTCAACAGTCCCCGCCCCCTTTTTTCAGCAGCGTTAGTTCCGGAAGTATTTTTTCCATTCATTCTCCCATAGGTGTTTAAAAAAAAGTCTTCGTTAAAGAGTTATAAGCCATGAACCAAGGCTTTGAATTGAAACAAAAAAGTTTTTGAAAATCTGACAAAATGACAAAGACTGTGTGCTTAACGAGGGAAAGAACTACAATCCCATGAAGCTTTGCAAACAGCACAAGCAAATTAAAAATGATGGAGACATATAAAACTACTAATTTAGAAATGTTGATACAAATGAATAAAACAATATATTTCAAGTATATTGCAAAATATGCATATGTACAAACAGAGATCAGCTCTTCATGAGAGTGGGCGGAGGTAAAGAGTTATTTTCATTTCTACTCTCTGATTAGTGTACTTTTCTGTGCAGCATCATGGGTAATGTAGTTTTTAACCAGGAATTCCTCTGTTAAACATAAGCTGAAATAACGCAGGCTGACGGCTTCAACAGAAGCAGATACCATCGATTAACAGCCTCGTAGCTCACAATTTCAGCAAAAGTTATTGCTAAAAAGTAATTTCCTTATGGAGAAAATGAATGGAGTTTTTCCGACTGATGCGCTCCAGTGCTCAGCTGCAGTGACACAATGAGTTTACCGATCAGCGATTGGCTCTTTTATTTAGAAGGCGGGACTTATTCACACATCACATTTCCTCAATAAAGTATCCTACTTTTAATAACATTTTATTGGATCTATTCTCTTTTTCTTTTGCGAGTGTTACGTCCTATAACCTTTAGATGCCAAATATATATGTGGACGCAACACCGCCATATTTCACGTTGCACTTTCACCCATAATATGAGTACACCGTCTTACTATTTCTAAAGTCTTTAATTGTATACTGTATTGCAGAATGCATGCACTGGACCTGACCACATTTACAGTTTTCTGAATGAAACCAGAAGTGATATCAACTGTGATTTTAACAATTTTCTTAACTTAGGCTGCCAAATGCTAAAAACAACAACAACATTGTACACAGTATACAGTGTATACTGCGCAGTATAGCCTAAGCTAGTATTCAATTCTTAATATAGCCAACCAAATCACACTGCATTAGACACTGAATGATCCTGACCTTACATGCACACATAATGCGTGACCTTATATTTTCAATTTTCCATTCTGCAAATATTCCACAAGTTAGCAGTTAGCTCTAGGCTAATTGATGCTTTAACACAAAGACTTTTCAATACTGTTTTTACATCTTATTCACGTTCCGCCTCGTACTGGGAGTTGAACTGTAACAATGGCAAATCAAAGACAGATTGGTCTACCGGAGCGGCCCGCCTGAGCAACTGGAGGCTAACAGTTCTAGCGTGTTTTTCTAACCTCAACATCAGATTGCTATTGGCCTTGACCAGCGTGTAATGTGTTTGGGCCTTTGGTCCCTCAACTGTTCCTTTGTAGCTGAAGTGTATCGATTGGCTGTGCGCTACCATTAAACTCAAGAAGGGTCCCAATTCTGTGTCCTCTAACTCCGAGTGCAAAGGACATTCGGGGGAAAAGAGGTACAGAACTGTCTCTTACGAAGCTCTGGGGAAAGAGTCTGTCCCTGAACTACTTTCGTGAAAGAATCGCGGTCAGTAATTACAGGAGTTCAAGCGTTTCCAGTTTGACCCTTGCATTCCAAGTTCATTTTCTCTTCCTAAGAAATCATTAGCCAAATGAACGGATTCAAACGGATTGTACGTTTATCACAAGAGTCAGGCCTCTATGAAATTTTTAATTGCCTTCATCTCCATTATATCTATTATTAAGCCATAATGGATTTTTACGCTGGTGGCTGGCAGATTTTTTTGGTATGCTCAAAGATACCATAAGATATGTTAAATAAATCATAATAGACGGATCATAACAGAATTATGTACCCATAACAAAATAACAGAATCCCATTGTTTTCAAATGGGAAAATCAAAAATAAAGAATTATCATATTGTGCTGCACTATGTATATTAAAATGAATTCACATGCTATGAAACTACAAACCAGTGTGTTATATAATTTAGATATAAGAAGTCTATGATTTAAAATTTAAAACACAGAAATAGACAAGGTTTATGATTTTGAAAAATGTAAAAAATAAAAAACAGAAAGTTATTACACAAATAAAGAATAAATGTTTCAAATTCTGGACTATTTAGGTCATTACTCAAATGGAAAGAAAGAAAGAAAGAAAGAAAGAAAGAAAGAACTGATCGCAACTTCTGAAATGTTTTAAAATTCACATGAAAACTCAATAATCAAAGAATTATCAGTATTATGCTGTGCTCTTTCTTTACTAAAATAAATTCACACGCTAGAGTGTTTAATAAATTACAACAGATTGTAAGTCAGATATCTTTTAATGTACTGTAAACGCAAAAATAAACAGTTTTAGGATTCTGGCCCCCGACTGAGCCTGGGTTCTCCCAAGGTTTTTTTTTTTTTCTCCATTAGGTCACCTGATGGAGTTTTTCGGTTCCTTGCCACTGTTGCCTTTGGCTTGCTCAGTTGGGGATATTTGGGGATATTTAATTTAATTAATCAATCAACAATACTATTGATCAGCATCACCAAACGTGGACATTTTCCACTAGAAACAAGCATTGATGTATTATTTTAATTTAATACTGTGAAGCTGCTTTGATACAATCTGTATTGTGAAAAGCGCTATATAAATAAACTTGACTTGACTTGACTAGAATGCTTTTTCCCCAAATTCAGATGAAAACGGGAAATAATCAAAGAATCCTCACTATTATGCCTTGATATTTTCTTATTTAAATTAATCCGAATGCAATGCAACTACATTCAAGCATGTCAAATAAGTCACAAAAGATGAAGTCGGTGATCACGTGTGTTTAAACAGGGAAATAGAAGGAAAGTTTTAGGGTGCTGAAAAATATAAAACAGAATTATGACATAAAATAAAGAAACACAAACAAATAGCAAATAATAACATTCTCCATTACTTCTAGAGCACTAATCAAATGCAGTGTAAGAAAAAAAAAGAAACCTAACTGATAAAAATGTGAAATAATCAGATAATAACCAGTAGCATGAACTGAATTCCACCCACCATCCCGGCAAGTGTCCCATCCCGCCTCTAGGTGGGGTGTTTAAGCCATATTTCCCATAGGTCAAAACCATATTTAACTTCAAGCGTACTGTACGCACGTCACGCAGGCTCACTCTTAAGGTGGCCTTCTCCAAACACGCAGGTGGACGTATAAATGACTTGTCAGTCATGGCTCCTGTGGTGATTGAAGACAGGCCAATCGGAGCCTTGGGATGAGACGGCCTCGTCACTGACGGACTCACTTACCGGCCCGGTGACCCTGTCCACTCCACCCTACAGATCTAAAGATGTAGTGACACCAAACGCTCACAGATAATTAAATATTGATTTTTGTTCTCCAGCCCTACATAAAATTGTCCAGAGCCTCCCAGCAGTAATTCTCTTTTTGGGGGAGAAAGGGGTAGAAAAAGTGGACGTTGGCCGGTCAAGCCCTATTTCATGCACAGGTAGGACATCTATGTTGAGGAGTCGGGTGGTAATCCATCTTGAGCGGTGCCCGTTGGAGCCAGAAGCCATCGCTCTGCCAAAGACTCTGCCAGGGCCTCTCTTTTCTCGAAGTTTTAAACGACCATGCGGCATATCTTCACGATTAATATTCCTCTTATCTGGCCAGCGTCCAATCTGAGGGCGAGACGCCGAACGATGAACCCCAACGTGGGCTGGTGATTTATACCGGCATGAATATGAGCGGATGTTAATCATTTTACATTATTGTGTCAGTGTAAATAATTATGTTACCCGGAGTCAGTTTGCAATCAACTGCGGGAAAATACTGCATGCTGCAATTCGCTGGCGTCATCCATCATGTGGCCGGCGCAAAGAAAGTGCCAAAACAGAATGGCACCTGCACAGAAGATCTCAACATTTCTCATCAGAGCTCTACTCTTTCCACGTTGCTTTTATAGCTTGATTATTGACTAATCTGAAACAAAACTGATACTCAAAACTGAATCTCCTTTAGGTCCTTTGAGCTATGAATGAGCAACATTTGAGCAATACAGTTTGGAAAGATTTTCCTGTAATAAAGGAATATCACAAATGACAGCAATGAGAATAAATCGAGAGATTTAAATCTTAAAACCATCAATAATCTCACATGCATCTCCTTCATAGACTCAACAACATCTCAATTTGTACTCACATTTATCAAGACACCAAAAGTGTGGTCGATCTCACTATGAACTCACTATGTAATTTTAGGGTAAACATTTGAAACAAAGTTGATACTTGCATGAAACATAACTAGGATCTCCATTAGGTGAGCAACATTTGAGCAATACAGATTGAAAAGGTTTTCCTGTAATAAAGAAAAATCACAAATGACAGCAATGAGATTAAATTTAGACTTACATCATAAAACCAACAATAATCTCACATGCATCTCCTCCAGAGACTCAAAAGAGATCTCAGCAACGTCTCAAACTGTACTCATGAATTAACAACCGAGTCATATTTTATTTTACCCAAGTAATTTTAGGGTAAACATCTGAAACAAAGTTGATACTTACATGAAACATAACTAGCATCTCCATTAGGTCAATTTGAGCTATGAATGAGCAACATTTGAGCAATACAGTTTGCAAAGGCTTTCCTGTAACAAAGAAAAATCACAAATGACAGCAATAAGATTAAATCGATTGATTTAAATCATAAAAACATCAATAATCTCACATGCATCTCCTTCATAGACTCAACAACATCTCAATTTGTACTCACATTTATCAAGACACCAAAGTCTATGATCAATCAACATCTGTGTGTATTTTTATTTTTTCCCCAAGGATTTTTAAACACGATATGCCATTCACAACCATTTTGCATCCGTAACGTGGCGTAAAGTGACAAACCTTTTTTTCCTTAAGAACGTGTACTGATGAATCATGCACAATAGGACCACAAACACGCATTTAAAAAGTAAATAATGTAAATTTCAAGATGCCTTCAAGTCTCCCGAGTGTCGAAAGAGCAACATCTGAACGCTAAAAGTCTCCTCTGGGTTCAGGAATCAGGTGCGATCACGTCTGCATGTCTTCAGCGAGAAACTTTAACCGCTGTCTGATTCCAAGAGTCATCTGAATATGGATGAGGCAAAAAATTAGTTAAACAGAAGAGGCTGTCGCATTCATTAAGTTACCCCTACCCCCAGAAACACACTCACAATATTCATGCTGTTACTATGCAAATCAGTGCTAATGAGATGCTGATGATGTTTTTTAATCACAGGGGGAGACAGTGAGTGTAGGAGGGAAGGTGAGGCGAACAAACAAAGCTCCTCACTCTGTAACCTCTCGGTATCAAACAATTCAGGCCATGAGAACATGCTTTATTTCACGCTTTGCATGCAAGTTCACTCACTGCAGGCAATTAAACATTAGAGCTTATGTAAACGCATGCTAAATCAAGTTATCTTTATGATGAAGTTGAAGAAGAGTGCGTCGGAATCCGTCTCCATAAGCTCGCTCGAAGTTACACGGGGATGGAGAGCGGGCGTTAAACACACCCGCTGCGAATGAAGAGCAATGCCGTCGACGTGATGCGATTTCGAGAGACATCTATCCATAAATTCTCAGACTTAAAGAGCACACGTCATAAAATTTAGCTTAATGAAACGTGGCAGACGAAGTGATACAGATGCACCGTGATGCTATCTTAGCATATTTTTACATAAAACCCGTCGGATTACTATGTCAAAAGCAGCCAAAATGCACACAACACACCGTAACGGCTGGTTTGATCAGAAACCGCTGCTAGCTCTCAAATCTCCCATATGTTTCACTCATCACACCTCTATGCATTTAAATAGCAGACAATCTGACATTTTGCCTGTCGTCTATATCGTAGAGCATTATTTATTTACCAGGCAGAGACGGGCCGAGCTGAAAAACAGTCCTTTATTTAGATTGAAAGCTCTTTCCTGGATTTGTTTGGACTTAAGTTGAACACATCTGATCCTGAGACTGCGACCCGTGATGTTTGATCAAAGCCTTGAGTAACATTTTCCACAATGGCGGCCTAATTAGTATTCTCAAGTGGATGATCTGAAACTAGATATTTTTTACGTTCTCTCCAACCTTTTTTTTTTTGCGTATAGGGCTGATGGAGCGGGAATGGCAGGTTTTATGTCTATGTTTGGAGAGAATTACTCATTGTGTTTTTGCTGGCGGTATGTGCAGGAGTTCGGGCAGATGGGCATTGAATACATGGCGCAGATATGGAAACAATTTCAGCCGGAGATTTGGCAGCGTCTAACGCCCCGTCTATGTTTCATCTGCGGCAGAAATCAGTTTTTGGGGGGAATGCTTTTGTTTACTGTCTGGGAAAAAATGTGAGTTTTCTCATAATATTATCCTTTGGAAAAATAAATAAGAAAATGATTTGTGCCTGGAATTTGAGAGTTTACATGCTGAAAGTTTAAATCACAGCTTTAAATCAAACCCCATACTGCATGTTCTTGAAATATTCACACTGATGCAATGCATTTTCTCATAATGGTAAAGTTTAATGCTCTTCTCATGATTTGCATGCAAGCATATACATGCTGCAATTTTAAATTAGTCAGATGTGACCCAAATGTAATTGCAAAAGTAATGATGTTTTCAAACATGTGTCCCTGAACACTCTGCCCTTCTGCCATTGGTCGAACCTGCAGGTAGCCCCGCCCCAAAGCTCACCCTATTGGCTGATCTGATGTTTCTGTGTCAGGCTAGTTGGGATGCTGATACAAATAACTATAGTATAAAAATATAATAATAAGAAAAAAACTATAAAAATAGTATATTATACTGGGATAGGAGAAAGAATTTTCCCATTTCTCACTTTGTTGTATTATTCAGTTGTAGGTTGCTTTGCATAAAATATATTATAAACAATGTAAATGTAAATTAAAAGTATTATTATTTTTTAATATATAAATGCAAATTATTTTATTACAGAAAAAGACTTCAAAAAATATATATAAGTACTTGCTAAAAATATAAATTTAAATAAAATATATAAAATGTATATATGTAGACGTAAATTAAAATTTAAAATATTTAATCAATATAAATGTTAATTTTATGGGCCTGATTTTTTTTTACAAAGACTGCTAAATAAATATAAGTACCTGCTAAAAATTACATTTATATAAAATACATTAAATTAATATATGTATAAATTATATATATATATATATATATATATATATATATATATATATAAAAAATCATTTAAACAACATAACATAATTGTCAATTGTATGTGCCTGATTTTTTACAGTCTGTTTTTACAAAGACTAGTTTAGAGGAAACTTTGATTCAAATGTAAAGCTTTTCCTCAACTTATCCTAAAAAACAATGCCTTGATTTTGGCTGCTATAGATCTAAATCAGCTTTAAACATACCCAAGTACTAATTATTTAATTTCCGTAAAGCTTTTGCGATTGCAAAACACATCTACAGGCATTCGCCGTTCACTGAACGAAAGCAATCCCAGCCGCTTTGCTAATTAACCTGTATATGTGTACACTATACTTTATCCATAATGTAATTGCATGCATAAAAGCATTTGCGCATGCATTATTGCTTGACTGCAGGGTGTGGAAGAGGTGGCCAGGCCTGATGGTTGTTCAGGAGACAGCATCAGAATGCAGGGTTCGTTGTCTCCGCTCTCCCCCTCTCCGCGCATACAACAGCTGTGATGATTTCATTTACATACTAATAACCAGCCAGGACTCCGGCAACCGCCGAGTGTTTGACTTTTATTGTCACTTGTGTCTCCTGCAGTTTAGTGGGAATGGGGAAGCCACGCATCAGTAAATAAGCGCGATGGAGAGGGGAACGCTGTCGGCTGGCACGGTCTTGAGAGATGCTCCATGCACGACGCTCCTCCAAAAATCTGGAGCTAATTCGGAAAAAAATGCACGAGGTCTGAAAGTGCACGAGGCATCTGGTTTTAGCCGATCCCGCTCTCCCATTGTAAAGCCTCTTTTTACAACTGTCTTGTGCCTGACACCCTGGAGACGCCCGTGGATCGGCCCGTCGGCAGGAGCACATGGCAGCCATTAGAGTAACTCAATACCACCAATGGCTGCCTCATATGAAACTTTGATCACTTAAACCCAGCTTAAAGAAGCAGGGGCCACTTTCAAACCCCATATCGCTTTTTTTTCCGCCCGTCTTGGAATTTTAATTTGATCCCTTTCGGGTTATTCGGAGATCTTCGAACTCGAATTAGGCTTGTGTACATTTCTGACCGGGAGCCTCACTGAACTCGGCACAGAAGACAAAGTGGGGGTCTGAAATACGAGAACCGCTCCAATGTTTGGACTAGCCGGGATGCTTTCTGGAAAAAGAAGAAAAAAAGAGAGAGAGAGAGAGAGAGAGAGAGAGAGAGAGAGCATGAAAGTGTGAGAGCGAGTATTTTCACTGGATTATTTTAACACACGTAACCTTGCGCTGTTAATTGAAAGCACACGGACTGGCCGAGCGCACGCTTTACATACAGCCTTTATTTTATGACTTTAACATGCAATAATGTTCCTACTGTGAAAGCTCACCTAAGTCTTTCTTCCGTCTTCTTGTGTAATCCCAGATTTATTTATACATTTAGCGCCCGGATACCTGCCAAGGCCCATAAAGCATGAGACACAAGTGAGTCTAAATGTCAGTTCCCAAATTTTACAGACAATTATTTTTTAAAAAAGGAAACACTTCAAACGATTCAATCACAAAAAGAAGCCGCGCGGCTCGCAGATACCGCAGGTATTGGGAGGATATATGAATATTAATGAACGCTGTTGCCAGTTAATGTCACTGGCAATTGAAGGAGAAAAGACGCGCGCGCGAGAGAGAGAGAGAAAGAGAGAGAGAGACGAAAAAACAATGAGGACGGGAAATAAGAAGGAAACAAAAGGAGAGAGGAGCAGACGAGCGAATGGACAGACGAGAGGAGAGGCGTCTGGCAGCTCTATTAGTATTCATACGGCGTGCGGCTCTGGAGAGGATTAATGTACTCTGATGTGTAATATTCTGGCGAACAATTAATTTGCCTACAGTTTTGTCACGCTTGAAATTTAAGTGCTAGAACCGATCGATGGTCGCAGCTCCTAATATGATCTCTGCAGGCCGCGTCTGCAGTCTCCGGTTTCATCATTTCTGTCCTCTCTCACATCTCTTGTGACATGCACCGGTGCAAGGACACGCGACGGTTTTTTCTTACACACACACACACATTTGCATGAAAATACTCATGATCTCATGAGCAAAGGAGTAAACTATTTGAAAGAGACACTACTAGTTTAACCAGCAAAAATGTTCAGGAACAAGCTCTATTTTGACATGCATCCTAAAATATCATGTGGGAAAGTTCAATTCATTTTAGTGAATCAGTTTTGTTTGAATAGTTCATGATTCACTGACTCATTTGAGTCCATGACTAACTAGCTGAAAAAAATTCATTATTAATCATTGAATAATGATTTAGAAAGATAACCCACTTGAATAGCATCAATGTAGTCTAGGAGCCTATAATTTGCAGGGATAATGTAGTCATTTACTCACCCTCATGTCTTTCCAAACCGGTTTGACTTTCTTTCTCCTGTCAAACACAGAAGAAGAAAAGTCAGTGGGATCCAAACAACATTTGGTTTAACAGACAGGTTAAATTCATACAGGTTTTGCATACGGCTGCTTATAGGCTTCTAAGACTACATTGAAGCTATTTAAGCATTAAATAATTATTTAATGATTAATCATTTGTTTTAATCAGAATGTATCTGGCAATAACGGTGGTGGAAATACTGTAGATAAATGTACTCTAAAAAACACATTGATAGTCAAAAGTAACACACACCAACAGCTAAGTTCATTGTTTCAAATGAGTCACGTGAATCATAAACTGTTCAAACTGATTCATTTCAATGAATTAAACTTTCCCATATGATATTTCAGGATTGTGTTTGGTTATTGCATGTGTGTGAAAGCTGCAGGCACAACTTGTTACAGCATTGCTGGTTAAACTAGTAGTTTTGCTACTTTTAAATGATTTAAACACGGCTGTGAATGAGATTGTGCGCTTGAGTATTTTCATTATTGTTTTTGTTTTGAAAAATGAACCGTTGAAACACTGAATCACTAAAATAAATTGAACGGCTGGGACTTTCTTTCTCCTGTGAAACACAAAAGAAGAAGAAAAGTCAATAGGGTCCAAAACAACAATTAGTTTGTTAGGTTAATGGAAAAAGAAAGTCATACAGGTTTTATGTACTGCTACTTATAGGCTCCCTGAAGCTATTTAAGTTAGTAGTCTTTTAAAATGATTATTCAGTGATTAATCGTTTATTTTTATCAGTATGTATCTGACATTTAGGATGGTGGCACGAAATAGACACACTAAATTAAATTTCAAAACACATTTAATGGGCAAAAGTATAGTTTCACACGAGCAGCTATTGAATCATTTTGCTGCACAGGACTCGAATGAGTCATTATTTTAAACATAAAAAGAAGAAAAATTGGAAAGTCATAGAGATTTGGAACGACATGAGGATGAGTAAATGACAAATTTAATTTGGAACGATCCCACAAATATTGTACATCTTAGCAAGATATAAAATAGTTTCAAGTCGACATGCACACAAAAACAGCCGTGAATCAAACCGATTCACTAAAATGAATCAAATCCTGTGAAATAAGAAGAAAAGTCAGTGGGATCCAAACAACAAAGACAGTCATACAGGTTTGGAATGACATGAGGCTTAATAAACAATGACATGTTCATGATCTAAGCAAGCCATAGGCATGCACACACACACACACAAACGGGTCGTTTTGTGTGACAACAGGGGGCGTAGGTGCTTGCTTTAAAACTATCCGCCCGACGGTGTGTCCAAAAGAGGAGAATCTGCCGGATTGTTTCATGCCGGTAACCCAAAACTCTCTCTCTCAGCGCGGAGAATCAAAGAATTCACGTTCCCCTCCACACTTCACTTCCCGATAACTTTCCTGATTTATGGGCGAGCAGCTGAGCGCAGCTGTGAGGTCTTTATTAAGTGCAAATCTTTATTGTGTGCGCTAAAGGCTGTAATCATATGTTTGTGACATTTTAAGAGCGGCATAATTAGTCTTCGGAGGCTCATAAAGGAATATATTCATTCTTAGCACGCATTAACAACCTGTGTAAGATCGCTTATCGCATTAACAGCCTGCGTGAGATTGCTTATTGCTTTAAAAGGCCTGGGCATTAGATATGGACGGTGCTTTATGACACATTTCTTTCCCGTCGCATCCGTTTGCAGTATAGATTGCTGTGCATTTGAGGTTTATCTTGGGTTTTTTGGGTGAAAAGCTACTGCAAAACCAGCCAGGACAGGAGAGAAAGAAAGATTATGGTGGTTAAATTTGCATGGCTGGATCTCTTAGGTAAACCTGATTAAACACATCCTTCACATCCCGTGTGATGATTTACACGAGGTTATGACATGGACGGCGAGTTTATCACGTTAAAGTTCTGAAACTCAAGAGGCTGATAATGTTTCACAGCAGCTCTAATGGAACTGAAACTCTCATTCATAAGAAATGCCTTGTGGGAAATCTCCTCACTCCAGCCGTTCTTGGTGCAGAAGAGATGTTTGAAAGTGTTTAAAGTCAACATGAAACGGCATCTGTAACCCGTTTTACTTCTGAAATGTGTCATTTAGGCCTACAGAATATTCATCTGGGAATTTTTTTGTGGATTTTATCGTTTGGGATTTGGTTTGATGGTGAAAAGTGGCGTTTTTATATAAAAAAAAATGGCACTAGACGTGAACGCATATTTGCAGTCGATTGGGTAAAACTTTATTTCAATGCTTTAGACATTCTACTAACTAGACGTAACTTTGCAACTAGATGTCCACTAATGCCGGGTTCAGACTACATGACATCAGCTAATCGATTTTGGGTGAAATCGTGTCGTGGTGATTCGTAAAGGACAATGAGCGTCAAGGTGCAAGAATTAAAGGGTTAGTTCCCCCAAAAATTTCAATTCTGTCAGTAATTACTCTCCCTCATGTTGTTCCAACCCCGTCAGACTTTCGTTCATCTTCAGAACACAAATTAAGATATTTTTGATTAAATCTGAGAGCCGTCTCACAAGACAAGACAGCCAGAATAAAACACGCCGCTTCAGAAACCATTGTTTGTTTACATTCTTGTTTCTAAAAGTCATTCTATAGCTCCGCCTTCTCGATGATCTCATGCACGGCGAGCGATGATTGGTCGGGAAGCAACGTGTTGCCTGACATGTTTCTTGTCCAAAACACGACAAGAATTTAGGAGTCAAAATCACATAATCATATAGTGTGAACCCGGCATAACTCTCAGTCGAGTATCAGTACTGTTAGTGTTAGTAGAATAAGTTGTCATGTAGTTGCAAAGTTACTTTTAGGCATTAGAATGTCTGTTGTGGATCAAAATAAAGAGTTAACAGATATTAAGTCTACTAATAGTCTATTGACTGCTAGTTGACATGTAGTTACCTATAGTTAGTTGAATGTCAGGACTATCGAAATCGTTAAAGGAACTAACATGTTTGAATGATTACAAAAACAAGCAATGTGCACAGATAATTCATTCACAGTAAGGAACATGCATTAATGTACCCATTTTGATTTCAATATTCGATGTCTATGTGGTGTTTTTAATATGCTTTAAGACAAACCATGTGTAAATTCATAAGTCGACACCATTGCTGAGTATTTTCTCCTTAAAACTGCAGTGAACCAAAGACAGTCTCAAAAACACGCTTTGAAATCGCTGGTGTTTCTGACGTCACAAACTACCTTGTAACCAATCAGATCAACGTGTGATCGTCAACCAGTGGATCTCTGAGCTGAGTGAGTGAGTGGAGGCGGGGCTCATTTGCATATTCATAGAACCGCACATACTAAATGAGGCAAGGGTGTCGAGTTACATTCAAGCTATTTTAAGGCATGGAAAAAACTTTTAAATGTGTAATTTTGGTGAGTTTTAAGGGATAAAATGATTGACTACGGCGGACTTTAAGCTTTGGGATTTTGCGTGGAAGGGTGTAGCGTGATGAAAAGATGTAATGCATCCAACTTTCTAAAAACAGAAGATGTAAATGGACAGATGTCCATCCATCCACAGGGACCATCTGTGTCCCAAACAGTTTGTCCTAATCATCACCGTGACCCTCAGCGTGAAAGACAAAACCTCAAACTGACACGAGAGATCATGGTCAAGTGCCGAAGTGCCATTATAGCGGCTCTACATGTACCATTAGCGCAAGACACAATAATAGGCTTTAAAAGACACTAGACTGCTGCAATTTGTGCTGAATTTAAAAGCCACAAGCCTCCGTCTTAAACAAATCGAATTTATGTGGCATTTTTGGGCTTGGGCATTGCACAGAAGCGGGTAATCCGCAGCACTTCTTGGCACGGCGCTCGCACACACAGCTGACTGGCGTGTAAGACTGCCTCAAATTGGAGCAATTGAGCTCAAGCTAAAGCAATTACATCCTTTGTGTTCTCCACGGGGGACGTGACTAAACTGAGCTCGTGATGAACCGGGAGGCCAAGACCGCTTCAATAACCAACAAGTAACTGAAGATAGAGCTCCAAATTATCCACATACAGTACATTACCTAAGTACAGTGACTAGAGATGCACTGACACAGACATTTTCGGTTAGCTTTTAGCAAATCATTTGAGACGAATTCTGGAACTCATTCGGGAATCAGTCATTAAAAAAACTTTCACAATCAAATCAATGTGGGTATTAATGAACAAAAACTGAATTTGTAATTTTATATTTTATCATTTAAAGTTTGTAAATCTGTAAAATATATAGAAAAAATATAGGAAAAAAACAGCATTATTGTGAAATATTATTACAATTTAAAATAACTGTTTTCTATGTGAATATATAGTAAAGTGTAATTTATTCCTGTGATCAAAGTTTCATTGCTCCAGTCTTCAGTGTCACATGATCCTTCAGAAATCACTCTAATATGATGATTTGATACCGAGTTACTATCAATGTTGGAAACAGTTGTGCTACTTAATATTTTTTTTAATGATAATAAAATCTGTGATACTTTTTTCAGGATTCACTGATGATTAAAAAGTTAAAAAAGAACAGCATTTATTCAAAATAAAAGTATTAATTCTTAAACAAAAAACAAAAAAACACTGACCCCAAACTTCATCAAAGAATCCTGAAAAACAAACTTTTGTCAAGAATTTGCATCAAAACACACATTTTATAATTTCATAATTTAAAGATCATATTAAGTTTGCAAGGCAGCTTTTTGGGAAATGACTAAATTGTATTTTATTTAAAATAAACACACACACACACACACACACGCACACACGCACACACGCACACACACACAAAATAGCACATATTTTATATTACATATTTTAAAGAAAATGAAAACACTAAAACTTTTGTCAAGAATTTGCATCAAAATTCAAAACATACATTTTATCATTTAAAATTTTATAATTTAAAGTTTAAAATTCATATTAAGCCAGCTTTTGGGCAATGAATAATTTGTTATTTAATTTAAAAAAAAATACATATATTTAAAGTACATTTTTGTTTGGTTGAAGGACTCAAGGCGCAATGGGAAAAAAAATATTGTAGCCGCACACATTAAACTGCAAATTTAAGTGCAAGTGGAAAAATAAGAAGAAAAATATGTAATTTATATTTTTGTGTGTGTGTGTGTATCAATGTGGCAATTTATGGGAGAACATTTTTAATGAAAATGACATTAATTCTGCTCATGTTTCAAGAACGTTGTTCACACTTTGGTCAAGAATTTACATAAAAAAATGTATTTTATTATTTTATTAAGTTAGCCTAATATTAAGTTCCCCTGCCAGCTTTTTGGGAAATTAATAAATTGCATTTTTTTTCTTTAAACATATTTCAGCCACATCTAGGACATTTTTAGGCCCTCATAAGTCATTATCATTATCATTGTCATTAATATTCATGCTGAATTTTGTCTCGGTGACCCTGCAGATAGAAAACTCTTCAGCATTTTCACAACATTTCATGTCAAAACATGATTGAACAACTTGTGAGGAAAAAGAGCTCTGATATCAGCTTTCAATATCGACCAAAACATATGATATTGGTGATTTATCTTGGGTCCCCTGCTCACACTCTATTGCAGTACAGCAGCGCAAACACAACAAACAAGCGCATGAAGTGCGTCAGTGCACACACAACCTCACAGAAGCTCCTCACCTCAGCGGCGCTGTAATTGCCCCGGCGAGGGGCAGTAAATAAAGATTTCAGAGGGGGATAGAGGGTGTTGTCAGGACTGCGGGCCGCTGGGACGTCTCTCCACCTCTCTGGTTCACTGCATGCTGGACGAGATCCAGACGCCATTGCATAAGGCAGCAAGACGTGATGTAAATGTATCTGTAACAGACAAACTTCATTTATACACAAAGCACTCGCACGACTCATTTATATAAATGGCATGTGAAACTACACAGCAAAAAAATGTCTTGTTTTCCAGTATCTTAACATTCTTAAATCAAGATGCATTTACTTGAGAAGCAAAATGACTGAAGATATTAAGTCGTTTACGCTTAATCTGCCAATGGGGTCCAAAAATTAAACTTAATTCAAAGGGGAAACGAGTATATTTTTCTGACCATATTTTCTTGTTTTCTTTTATCAAGACTTAATATCTTAAGTCATTTTGCTTCTCAAGTAAATGCATCTTGATTTAAGAATGTTAAGATACTGGAAAACAAGGCAAAAACACTGAGTAGGATATTAATTTTCTTTTTTTGCAGAGTGAAAGACAGAAAATCTGTTTGATATTTCATCTTTTACTGTTTGCTGAAGGGCTGGGTTTTTTTCCCTCTAAATTTGTCATGCGGGAGCAAACGGTTTAACACATTAGAGGAGAGAGTCAATTGAGTCTTTTGTGAGCCATCTGGAAATACCCGACTCAACAAAGCTTCGGCTCTGGTGCCGTATATCAATGAGTGAGACACAGTTTCAGCTCCGCCACGGGCAAAAGACATCTCAAATTATCAGCAAAATGGAGGATTTAAAGACACATGAATCATTTTAGTGCATGTTTAAAATACATAAATACACTTAAGCAGTTTGTGCTACTAAAACGTCTTTGACATGCAGATACCAGGCAGGAACAAAATAAGCTCAACTGCTTTTAAAACGCATTCTGAGGGAAATAAGCAGCATGTTATTGCTCAGAAGACGCTCTTTTAATGGAGTAATGTCTCAGGGAACTTCTTTTGGAGAAATAAACAGACACAAATGAGTCGTACAGTGTGAGTACAAAGCTATAAAATTAATGTAGATAGCAGTTTAGAAACAATTGAGTTCATATAGAGCGCAACAGTCTGGTTCTGGAAGTAAAAAACTCCATTCATTTTCTCCATAGAGAAATTGATTTTTAGCGCTAACTTACAGACCTTTAAAGACAGCCTTGTTGTGAGCTACGAGGTTGTTAACCAATAGTATTCGCTTGTGTTGAAGCCGTCAGCCTGCGTTATTTGAACCTAGTTTTAAAATAATCATGTTTAACAGCGGAATACATGGTGAAAAACTACATTACCCATGATGCAGTACAGGAGATTCCACCAATCAAGAGACGCTACAAGCAAAGGAGCTCTTTAGCTCCGCCCACTCCCATGAAGCACAGTAAATTACACTCTCAAAATACTTAAATATTTGAATTTACATATTTTCCAATTAACTTAAAATAGATTGTTTTTATTTAATCAACTTTTTTAAACGAGTAGTTTTATCTTTTCCCATCGTTTTTAATCTGATTATGGTGTTCACAATGCTTCTTTTCCCTCTTATACCCTTGTATTTTTACTACTTTTTTTGATTCAAATCAAAGTTTGTAGTGTTATGATTGGTTCATGGCTTATATATAATGCTTCAACAAATACTTTTTTTTTTTAAATCCCTATGGGAGAAATTAATGGGGAAAAATACTTCCAGAACCAACACTGCTGAAAAGAAAAAAAAGGGCACTAATGCACTCCATCGAGGTTTGATTGATCTTGGCAAATCTCAGCGCAGTTTAAGATCTCTTCTGAAGATCTCATGTGAATTACATATTAATAAACAGGAAAATAATGATACATAATTCATGTATAAATTAATATACATTTCCACCAACTATCACTTTCTCCGAACCGCATCTCTTCCTCCAGAGCGAGTCTATTATCAGAGTAAAGGTCAGGCGAGTAATTTAGATCATGGTCTCTTCTAATCAGTTAATGGGATTGTCTGGCCAGTGTATAAGCAAAAAGACTCAGTAAACATCTCAGGGCAGTTTGTTTGCAACCCGCACAATGACCAAAGTCAGAAGGGCCTCGGGTCACAGAGATGTGCTCCTCGGGCGACCCCGGCGGTCTCGCTCGTTCCCTGCGAGATGATGGAGGACGCGTGTCGTGTCGCCCGGAGCTCATTCTTGATTATGGAGCACGGTTGCGCCATAAACCTGCATTTATTTCACTTCAAATCCAGTTTGCACAAGCTTAAACGGGTCAAATCATAAGAATCATGAGGAGTTTTAGAGATAAAAAAAAGCTTGATGTTCTATGGAAACATACTCTAACTTTCAGAACTCAAATGCAGTCCAAAAAGACAAGTGTGAATTTGAATTGAATTTGAACACAAATGAAGTTGAATTGGAATTTGAACCAGAATGGCAGGAGGTGAAACTGATTCTGATTGAATTACAAGTCAAACTGTGTCGCAATTCAGAGGCTGCATCATTCAAAGGCTGGTTGAGTAACGAAGGCCCTCCCAATTTCTTGTGCAATGAAGGATACAACTGATGCATCCTTCACTGCCAAAAATACCCCAGAATTCATTGCGCCCACAGGATTTTTTTTAAAGAAATTGCTGGATTACACTTTTAAATGCAAGTATTGGGTTTCAGCGTACTCAAATATCTAATGATACAAATGTAAAAAAATTAAAAACTTTAAAGCGGTTCAAATGTTGACTTATCTTAATAAGATGTAATTTTCTATGGTTTATACTATTTATTACGTACATCAATAGACCAGGGTGAACGTAATTAGACCGGTTGTGAACCCTGTTTTGTTTTCAGACAGTTGAATATCAGCTAGGCGTCGAGAGCAATCCTCTGTAGGCTCGACCGTCCCGTTTGACAATGCTCGGGTCGACCTTTGTGGCCTTTAAAGTCTGCATCCTTTGAAGGATGGTTAGAAATTCAACAGGTGATGCATTCTGGGAAATGTTCCAGTAATCTATCTATCTATCACCTTGCATCTTGTTTAATTCTGAGGATCATAGAGAAGGTGGAAAAAGGCTGTGAAAAACCAAAATGATGGTTTTTAGTCCATAAAATGTTACTAACTAAAGTGGACTGGCTGGGGGAAAAATGCAATAATAAGAAATTCATGATAGGAGCCCTTTAAATATTCATCTAAAACACTCGTTTCCCTTTTGTTGTTTTCTTTTAAACTCGACCCTCTGCCTATATACAACGAGAAGACAAAACCATATGGTTTGATGAAAAGTTTTGTAGAATGTGCACGGACCCTCGAGAGAGAGTATGCGTGTGCTTTATGGCTCTGTCTCATGATTACAATGTGAGGTATAATTGCAAACACATGTGAGCCATTTCCATTCGCTGCGATGAAATCATTGCATGAAAAAGGGCGAGAGAGAGAGAGAGAGAGAGAGAGAGAGAGAGAGAGGGCGAGAGAGCAGACAGCTCCCCCCAACATTCCTTCGTTCCCTCTCCGCAGCATCTTGAGAGGTCGGAGGTCACCGTGAGGAGATCAATGCGATCAGACACAGGAGTATTGTTTCAAAAAGCAGGAGACATGAGAGGCTGCCTGCAACAGGAATCCCTTCGGATCAAAAGGCCGGCGAGAAAGTTGACGGAATTCCTCGGATCCACCATCTTGACTTCCTAAGCAATCAGGCATTTTACAGGAACCATTTGGCTATGATCAATTCGCTGGCCCGCCGTTGCCTCCCATACACCCTTTGAAACGGGATTAAATGCTCTAAATAGGTCTTCGCTTCTCAAAAGCCGAACGAGCGGAAAAGTGCTTTTAATCTTGTGAAACTCTATACGGTCCATTTGAGGCAAATCTGCAGACAGAAGAGGTTAAAGTCGGTTTAAAAAGCTAATCATCTTCAGCGCTATATTGCTACTGACTAGTGCCTGACCAGCTGGGTTGGTGCGATGCATCCCATTTCAACACAGGAGAACCAGCATATCTATAAATTGGTGTTTAGCTAATAAAAGCTTTGAGTGTCATAAAAATGCATGTCATTCATTTCAAAACGACTTGAAATTGAGTGGAGTGAAAAAAAATCTTCAAGAATTTCAGATCTGCTTTTATAAAGATCCTTAAATATTCACCAAGTAAAATAACCCAACAATTAAGTACTAGATGAAAAGTGTTATTTCTGCACCACTAGAATCACCAAACAAACAAACAGCTTTCCTGAACACACACTCGCACGTCATTGGTCAGTCAAACACAAAGCCCCACCCCCAAACTCGCACCATTGGTTGACCAGCTGTTGCTGTCTTGAGCTGGTTAAACATGACTAGGGTTGGGAATCAAAAATCGATTCCTATTCTGGAATCGGATAGTAAGGTCAGGAATTGAAAACTTGTTATGAAATAAAAAAAATTGATTTCTCTTCTATTCCTTATCCTTTGCATTTTAATATGACTTTAAACCAATCAAGAGCAAGACTACCCATGCACCGTTTTCTGTCCTGCACACTCACCCAAAGCGCTCACACAGAAAAAGTGATTTTATTGTGCTTTTAAACCATTCAAGCGCAAGAAGACTCGCATCCAAAACGACATAAATTATGTCAAAACAACAAAATTATGTCAAAATACCATCTTAAAAACAGCTGGGTTTGTCTTAAGTGAACGTAAAGTTGACAAAGAAAACATGTGTATCAGTATATTGGATCCGTGCAGCTCTTAAAGTGACAGCAGCCTAATATTCCTGCTGCCGACTCTATAATAACACTAATCAAACAACAAAAGACAGAGAGAACATTCACTTGCTGTTCTTGACTGAATAACTTTTGTAACTATTTTTGTAATGTATATTTTATTTATAAAGTGTAGTGTTATTTTACATTTGATTACAGTTTCTGTATTTAAATACATTAAAAGCGTATATTTGTTCAGTTGTATTTATTTGTCTGATTACTAATTTGTCTATTTGTTCTTTTTTTTAATTACTGAGTGTTTACTTGTCTTTAATAATGCTTGAAATTTAGTTGTTTTTGCTATGGTATATTTAAACTATAGGCAAAAGTTCCTTGTGTATATTTGTTCATGGTATTCAGCTATAAAAAAAAGGTTTTGCAATAAGACTTGCGAAGGATATCTAAGTTTTTTTATTTTTTTTATTTTTTACCTTATTGGAATTGAAATTAGGAATCAATAATAATCGGAATCAATAAGAGTCAGAATCGTTACAATTCAAATGATACCCAACCCTAAACATTACAGAGCCACAGTTTCTCACACATTTCAGGGAAAATAAAGCTGGAATTAATTAAACCGGGTGCACATTGTGTGATTTTGGCAAGATTGTGCCATCTGAGACAAATTTCAGGAATTTTGAGATTTCTTTCCTCATAAAGTCTTGGATTCCTTAGTATGACATTTAATTATTTGCCGTTTGTGATGAATCCTCTGAGTTTGGGGTTGTAATTCTGTTAATGGGTTAATAAGTTAACGGGTTTCATGTCCATCATCATGAAGTCAATGTTTTTTTGTTTTTTTTAAATGGGTTTTTAGTTAAACGGCTGAAATAAGGTGAACACAAGCTCAAGATATTTTTACGTTTTATCTACAGCATAAAATACTTCAGTAGCAACCGTGTGATTTTTTAAAGCTTTTACTTGTCCTAAGAAAGGAGGTTGCTAACAAGTGCCTAAATTGGACTAAAGAGGTTGACGAGAACATTAAAGGGGTGGTATAATGGCCTTTTCACAAGATGTAAAATAAGTCTCTGATGTCCCCAGAGTGTGTATGTGAAGTTTTAGCTCAAAATACCCCACAGATATTTTTATATAGCATGTTAAAATTGTCAGTTTTTGAGAGTGAGCAAAAACGCTCCGTTTTTGTGTCTGTCCCTTTAAATGCAAATGAGCTGCTGCTCCCGGCACAGGGGGCGGAGCTTTAACAGCTCATGTCGTTTTACCTCACACACACATGCACTGAAAATTTCAAAAACTTTTAGCCTTTTCTGTTCAAACCGGATTCAGACAATGATGGAGAGACTCAAGAAGAAGTGACAACATGTAGAAGCAACAGGACATTTCTGAATGGTTAGTTGATGAATTTATGTAGCTGATGTGTAGTTATCTTCTAGTCATTAATTAGCATATTCTGTCATGATAATCTATAAATCATGTTCCGGGGGCGGGGTTTATGCAAATTCTAGGGTTGGTGATGTCACTAACCCGGGAGGAATGTGGTGTAGTCTCTACCAGCCGTTTGTTGTAGTCCTTAAAAAGCGATTTCTTTAAAAGCAAATATCTCCCTTAGTTTTGAACTTTGAGCGTTGTAACTTTGCAGATGTTGTTTATGCTCAAACAGCAACATTACACACTAACTAAAGTTAGAAAAGTGAAATCATGATCAAACACCCCTTTAAACATCATCACACCGAACAAGTACACTCATACACTTACAGCCTCATTTACGCTCCTGCAAACTATTCTAACTCAAACTATTCTAACAAACTATACTAACCTATTGCTGTGTACAGTAGGTGTAATATATGTATGTGAATAGAACTTTTGAATATATATTTTCATTGATTATAGATTTATTATCTCTGTAGATTTATTATTTTGTAGCCATTGCCTTAAATATAGTAGTAGGGGTATAAAGTACACAAGGGGTACATTATGTAAAGTACATAAGGGGTATACACAAGGGGTAGGAGTACATAAGTTTTACTTCTTCCTACTCCTTTTTGTACATGTAAATAGAGGTTTCTTTTTTTCAAGGACTGGAAAGTATGGAGTTTTATTTGTTGTTTATATGTTTTTTTGTTTTTTCTTTCCTCTGATTTTTTCTTTCTTTTTTTAATTGTATTTACATGTTCAAAATAAAAGATATCAAATCAAATCAAATCAAAAATCAAACTCAAACTTTCAGGGAAAATGTAGTTAAACAGACCCTGAAAGAGTTGTTGAAGTCATGGGACAGTGGTGTAGTTTACTTATAGCCAACGTTTAGCTTTTTTAGGCTTCAAAAGATTATCATGACGAACCAATCGTGTTAGAATCACTTTTGTTGTGTTGTTTTTGAGGGAAACAGGGTGATGCCTACTTTCGTGTTGACCAACAAAAATGTCATTACTGCAGCGTCCTATATTGTTATTTAGTGTTTCTTTCACATAGTACTATCAAAATTCACATTAAAGATTAGTGAACTCTTAAGATCTACACTACAGTTCAACAGTTTGGGGTCAGTATGATTTTTGTGAAGTTTTTGAAAGACACCAAATACAGTAAAAACAGAAATATTGTGAAATATTACTACCATTTAAAAGAACTGTTTTCTATGTGAATAGATGTTAAAATGTAATTTATTCCTGTGATCAAAGCTGAATTTTCAGCATCATTACTCCAGTCTTCAGAGTCACATGATCCTTCAGAAATCATTCTTATATGATGATTTGCTGCTCAAGAAACATTTATTATTATTATCATCAATGCTGAAAACAGTTTCATATTTTTGTGGAAACTGACACTTTTTTTCCCCAGGATTCTTTGATAAATAGAAGGTTTGATGATTAGAAAGCATTTTATTTTTGAAATATCAATCATATTGACCCCAAACTTTTGAACGGTAGTGTATATTTGTACAACGAGACGTAAAAAAGACGTACAGCCTGTCTTGGTTTTACCCAGGATCTTACTGAGCTCATATTGTACAATCTGACAAACAACAACCATAAAAGACAGAAAAAATTATCTCGGTGTGTGCCAGGTTTAAAATATAGTTCGCTCTGCATATTAAGCTGGGAGATAGGAGAGTATTTCAACCTTAAAAAATGACACCCATCACCTTTATGCACTAATGTTTTAAATCTATTCCTGTGTGTATTTATTCAGAGGGTTTCCCTGCGGCTCTACATCTCAGCACTGACCGCGCTCATCACTCACTTTCACGTTTTTCGCTTCTCTCCGGGCGAGTTTAACCTCGTTCTGCTGATCCTGTCGGTGTTCTTCCTCTCTTGCTTCCGCAGTGCTATTGATCTGAGTCTTCACCGATTGAGAGCACAAACTCAGAGCTTAAGTGTATGGAGGTAGACCCTCTTTAACAGAGACACTTATCTTCACCTCCTCACGTCTCCCTTTAACATGCCTTTCAGTTTCAGATGAGTCCTCGCCTCAGGTCAGATCTCCTGGAATGTCATTAAAGGGAATATTTCAGGTTATTTGCAACTTAAAAGAACAGTTCACCCTTGCAATAAAATAATTATGCCATAATTTACTCACCCTCATATTGTTACAAACCTGTATGAACACAAAATCACCAAAAAGGACCAAAAACAGAATAAAAGTGTTGAGAAACATACCGATATTTATCTTCTCTTCTCTTGAAGGTCTCAAATCTTACGATCACATTCAGATTCAAAAGTGGCGTTTTGACGCATTACATCCTGTTGATGCCAAAACAAATATGAGATATGGAAAATGAGATGCAGAAAGAGGATAATTTCAGTGAATAATAACCTACACCTTGGTTTGTTTGTTGCACAAAACTATTATAAACCTGAATATAGCGCACAAGTATTCTACTTTTATCGTGTAGCTTGCATATCCTATTCTATAATGGCTAAAATAGCAACATTGCATGAAAATTAAGACTTTTATTCATAGATTGGGCAACATAGTCTCATTACAATTCATAATCACTTTAGATTTGGACATATTGATGGTGAATTTGCATTTATTTGTATAATCTCATTCATACATTTTCATATGACCTGCTCATGTCCTTTTCCTATGAATCACATCGTATGAATTTTGAAATTTGTGAAATACATTTTCTCGTGAGATCAGGTTGAGATTGTGTCTTGAATACAATTAAACTAAGCCTGAAGTTATACATGACAAATCGTATGTTTTCCTACTAAAAGCATCATACGAATTCATACGAAATTGCAACTTTGGGAAAAAAAAACATACATTTTCTCGTGAGATCAGATTGTGTCTTGAATATAAACATAGAAGTTCATGCGTATTTTTTTATTTTTATATTACAAATAGTAAATTTTCCAACCAATCACATTCTATGATTTGTAAAAAATTGCGTAAATACTTTTTCTCGTGAGATCAGGTTGAGATTGTGTCTTGAATACAAATAAACTAAGCATGAAGTTATACATGAAAAATCGTGTTTTTTCCTACTAAACACATGAAAATTTCAACATACTAGGAAGTTATGAATTCGTATGATGAAGTTATACATGACAAATCGAATGTTTTCCTACTAAACGCATCATACAAATTCATACGAAATTGCAACTTCGGGGAAAAAAACATAAATTTTCTCGTGAGATCAGGTTGAGATTGTGTCTTGAATATAAATGTAGAAGTTTATGCTTATTTTTTTTATATTACAAATAGTACATTTTCCAACCAATCACATTCTACGATTTGTAAAAAAAAATGCGTAAATACAAATAAACTAAGCATGAAGTTATACATGAGAAATCGTGTATTTTCCTACTAAACACATCATACGAATTCTTACGAAAATTTAAACTTAGTAAAAAACATACTAGGGCTGTCAAATTGAAATTTAAATTTTTAATATTTGTCAAATTTAAAATAAAAATCTGAATTTTAGGTGAGCATCAGGCGGCCCCATGATGATGTAAGAGTCGTTGCGTGTCAAAGTTTGTTCACTAGATGCGGCACTGCTGCGTTGCTCATTCAAAACATTGCAGAAAAAATAGAGAATCTCAATGTGGAGAAGAATTTGGTTACATCATAACCTAGTCGTTCACACAGAACGCATTTTCTGTGCTGCTTTTACATTGTTTTCTATGTAAACATGCGCTAGACGGACATCTTTGACCATTGCACTCGCATCTCGCACAAAAGAATTGCAATTTACGAAATTATATTTGATTTATAAACGTTATGCACTTTTTTAAAGGCATGTTATTTCATTGATTTAAAATAAACAATTTAATGAGGTAATATTCTTGTGGCCTCAGGAGACGAGCCAAAAGCTTTTTTTAAATGGAAATTATGCCTTTTAAATTCCAAAGTAATTTGAATATTAGTAATATTTAAGTAAAAAGTTTTGACAGCCCTAATACGTACATTTTCTCGTGAGATAAGTTTGAGACTGTGTCTTGAATATAAGCGTGGAAGTTTATGCTTAGTTTTTTTTTTAAATCATACATTTTCCTGTGAATCACATTTCACGAATTTTGAAATTCGTGAAATACATTTTCTCAATGTTAAGATTGTATCTTGAATATAAATAAACTAAGCATGAAGTTATAGGCCTACATGACAAAACCGTGTGTTTTCCTTCTAAACATCATAATAAATTGCATCTTCGGAAAATACATCAGGTTGAGATTGTGTCTTGAATATAAGCGTAGAAACTCATACTTAGTTTTATCACAAATCCTACATTTTCCTAACAACCACTCCATAACATTTTTGTATCTTTCATATTAGATTGTGTCTTGAATATAAACATCTATTTTGCTTTAAAGGAACACTCCACCGTTTTTTGAAATAGGGCTTATTCACCTTCTTTCCTACATTTAGATAGGTGGGCAAATGCATTTTTGTCTCAGTGCATGCATTGTTTTAGTTTGACAGGGTCGGCGCTAGCTTAGCTTAGCACAATGAATGGAATCCTTTGTTGCCAGCTAGCATGTCCTGAGTAAAAGTGATATAAAAAAAAAAAAAACCCCACCTAATTACTTCTTGTGGCCTGCGTATTCACAACAGGTACAAATAGTGATGCAGATTAACACTAGGCGATTTCCTATGCAGATATTGACTTGGGACTATATTAGGGGGAAGCACAGGCGAAGCACTGCTACTTGGGCGCAGAGATATCACGCCCAAGTAGCAGTGCTTCGCCTGTGCTTCCCCCTAATATAGTCCTTAATATACAAGTCAAAATCTGCCTAGGAAATCGCCTAGTGTTAATCTGCATCGCTATTTGTACTCGTTGTGAATACGCAGGCCACAAGAAGTAATTAGGTGGGTTTTTTCTATTTTTTATATCACTTTTACTCAGGACATGCTAGCTGGCAACAAAGGATTCCATTCATTATGCTAAGCTAAGCTAGCGCCGACCCTGTCAAACTAAAACAATGCATGCACTGAGACAAAAATGCATTTGCCCACCTATCTAAATGTAGGAAAGAAGGTGAATAAGCCCTATTTCAAAAAACGGTGGAGTGTTCCTTTAAAGCGAGACACGGCAGGCAAAAACATCGTTTTTTTTTTTCACTGGTCAATTTTGAGATTTTTGGATATTTGTCTTCAAGAACATGTCTGCTTTCAGACTTGTGGTGAAAAGAAGTCCGAAATACACATTTAGGTCTTTATTTTACTACACTTTGTCTGTTTGCGTCTGTAGATTTCTCATAAATCCAACAAAAGTTGGCTTTCTAAATCATCACATACACCGTTAGAAAGCTCTCTCTCTCCTGTACAATGCTGTCGGATCCAAATATGATCATTTCCTTTTTATCAGCAACCAATCGTGAAAGTAAAAGGGCTGAATGCGCAATCTCATTGGCTGATATAAATCTTTAAAGCCCGTTTTCTCAAAATGACTTTTCTCTCATACTCCAAGTCTGAAATCTCCACTTCAGTAGCACCGATATACACCAAACCTTCCAGTCTTGTACCTAGTTATATTATGAAGACATTTACAGAGGGATTTGTAAATATATTATTCCTAGCCTGATTTATATAACATTTTATTCCAAAAAACATGGCAAAAATCATTTTTTTAAGGCTATTGACAGTATATTCTGATTTACAGGATAACAAAAGTAGATATCCATAAATCCCTCTGGACCTGGCTTTATCCAATACTCAAATTTCGTTTTTTAAAATATATGCAAATTAGCACATTTAATTAGACATTGCCTAATTTGCATATTTAAACATTAAACAGAAAACTTGTAATACATTTTTTTCTCATCTTAATGTAGGTAATCAACTGGGAAAGTTTCATGGTGATATCTGCTAGTTAAAATTTTTACCCTTTTCACCTGTAGTGTCTCGCCTTAAATCTGCCAGTGCAAGTCAGACAAAATACACTTTTATATACACTTTTCGCTAATTAAAAAGTCATTTTTGCATGTATTCACAGTGTTGTGTTTCACAGAAATAATGACATCATTTTTGGGTGCACTTTTCCTTTATTGTGTCATGCTTTCAGTTGCATCAACCTCTACATCAAAACAACAGGAAATGTGTTTCCAGTCACGCACAAAACCCAACCAAACATCTTAACTTCCTAACTCGCCAACTTCAGCTAAAGCATGACAGGGAATTTTCTACAGATGGTGAGGAAACGAGATCGGCCGTTGGAGAAGGGTTGCGTCGAGCGTCCAGGCGGAGTGTTAGCACAGCGATAGCCCTGAAAAACACAGATATCACGTTTGCTTCTTCAGGAAAGAGCCATTCCTCCCAGCAAAAGCCTGATAGAAACCCAAAATAGTCCGTCAGCGGCGATCATCGGCCTACACCCATCAAGCCTCAAGTCACATTTCTCCGATTGTATTTCAGGATCACCCTCTCATGCTGTTCTTATCCGCCCCATTACTCTTTCCTGCCTTTAATAAAACAGACACAATAGTAATCTTAGAGAAACACATTCCCTGTCATGGTGACAGCCACACAACCTCCCCTCTTTTCCTGCGAGTCTCTGGCCCTCTTTTGACAGCTACCTTTCAATACCGTAATCGCGGGGTAAGTAGCAATTTTCATTCAGCGCCACTATTCACGGGCCACGCTAATGAAAGCCAGTACCTTGTAGGAACGGTTTCAAATAGGCTGATAGACAAGTCCTCTCCATTCTATTATGGAGACAGGCTCTTATCAGCGCGCCACAGTAATGCTCTTCCAAACCATTTGTCACCAGATTTACTCTCTTTACTCATCGCCGAACCCCAATCAGAATTCAATCCATCCCCCTCGCACTTTCGCCCCGCACCTCATCTCCGACAGAAACCTTCGAACACTTCAGAGCCGATTCGACTTCAATTTAGAGGCGCCGCCGTACCACGAGTGTTTTGGGAAAATCTACTGTATCAAGAGACAAAGACGCATGGATAATCCCACCCCCGCCTGAGTTTTTATTGCAAATCATACATTTTCCCACTTAACACATTGTTCGAATGTTCAATTGCAACTTTGGAAAATAAAATACAAATAAATTATATATATATATATATATATATATATATATATATATATATATATATATATATATATATATATATATATATGTATATATATATATATATATATATATATATATATATATATTTTTTTTTTTTTTTTTTTTATTGTTTGATTGTTCAATTGCAACTTTGAAAAAAAATAATAATAATATATATATATATATATATATTTTTTTTTTAATTCAAAGTTGCAATTGAACAATCAAACAATGTGAAAATAATAAAAAAATAAAATTATATATATATATATTGTTCGATTGTTCAATTGCAACTTTGAAATTTATATATATATATATATATATATATATATATATTTTTTTTTTTTTTTTTAATTCAAAGTTGCAATTGAACAACTGAACAATGTGAAAAAATAATTTTTTCTAAAACATAATAAATAAATAAAATAATAATAATATATATATATATATATATATATATATATATATATATATATAGATATATATATAGATATATATATAATTTTTTTTTTCAAAGTTGCAATTGAACAATCGAACAATGTGTTCGAACAGTCGAACAAAGGCAATATATATATATATTTTTTCTTTTCTTTTTTTTTTTTCAAAGTTGCAATTTCGTACAAAATTCGCAAAATGTATGAATTTGGAGACAGTCTATGTAATATATGTGCGTAATATATATATATATATATAAATATAAGTTCATGTATGTTTTCCTACCAATCACATCTCACGAAATTGCAACTTTGGATCAGGTTGGGATTGTGTCTTAAATATAAATGGATTTTGTCTATTTTGCAGGTTTTGTCATCTCAAACACAAACATAGTCGATTCAACTTCAATTTAGAGGCGTTTTGTGAGAGTTTTGTGAAAATCAACTGTATAAAAAGACAGATAATCCAACCTCCTGTCTTCCTTTTTTAGGATAGTCCATTTTAGACATTCTACTAACTATAAGTAACTTTGCAACAACATGTCAAATTAATTTGAATTTTAAATGTATTTTGCAGATTTTGTCCATTTGAACAGAAACAGAGGCAGTTCGACCTCTATTCAGACGCGCACACCATCAGGCCACAGTATTGAGCATTTCGTGAAAAGCAACTGTATCTAAAGACAAAGACGAGCGGATAATCCAACCTCCCGGAAAAACACTGGCCGGATTGAGTGTGTGTGTGTGTGTGTTGGCAGCCTATTTGAGAAGCGGCTCATGCCAGCGCTGAAGACACAGTCTGCCGAGCGCAGGGATGAGCGCTGAATGAAAAGGAGGAATACCTCAGAGACCCGGGGTGACCGAGAGGTGTCTCTAATATCTGATGTCTTTATTTCCAGCAGCACAATGCCGCCCGGCGCGGGAATGAATAAGCAAAAATGGCAGATCCAGTGGGAAGCGGTTGTGTCTCCAGACGGCGAGGGGGGGAGGGGGGCGTTGTGTGTGTTATCAGCGCTCGCACTTCCTCGTCCCCGCGTCCGGTGGCAGGGGCCAGTCAGAGGCCAGTGTCTGAGGCCATTGTGTTGTCACGGAGGAAGCCCGGCCCTTCACGCCTTCCCCAAAACCCTGTGCATTTCCTGTGACAAATTTATCATTTTACCACAAAAAGCACGACAAAATTCTGATAAAATTAAGGTAATGGCAAAAAAACATACCGTTGTGTTCGCAGAATGAACGGAAACTCCAAACATAACTCATGCTGAAGAATGAAATCACTTACCATGCCAACTATACACAGTAAACAACATTATTGTTGGTTTAACTTAAAAAAGTAATTTAGCTGGTTGCCTTATTAAAAATTTGAGTTAATACAATGGAGATTGGTTTAATAAATAGGAACTCAAAATATTATGTTATCTTAACCACATTAATTATTCAAGTTGATATGACAAAAGATAAAAAGTTGTGATAACAAATCATGAAAATAATTTTCTACTAGGGCTGGGTATTGACACAAATTTCACAATTCGATTAGATTTCGATTTACAAGCTTGCAATTCGATTAGATTTCGATTCCGATTCGATTCAATATTGATTATTTTGGATATCAGGGACAATACATGGCAAATTTTCTCAAGGAAAACAAATCTCTTCACTAATGCTGTAAACTATGGGAGTCAGTTGTAGTCTATAGGCTTCATTAGCCTACTATAATATCATAGCTGCCAACTCTCACGCATTCACCGTGAGACACACGCAATTGACACTTTTCACACGCTCTCACGCCACACATCCATTTTCTCACGCACAGAAAAATCGCGAAGCAAAGAGGACACGGAGACCGACAGACTAGACAGAGCAGGTTAGTTATGATATAAAAAAAAATCTCAGCTCTCAGATTCTGTCACTTTTATTACGAAATTCAGAAAAGAAATACCGTTTTGGCGCTTGTAAATGTGACGCGACAGATCCATAGCGCACGTGAACCGATCATCTCTAGCTGATAGTAGGCCTAAATAACGTTAAACACGAATGAACACTGTTGAAAGATACAGTAGCCTACAACAACTTACCGAAATGTATATTCCTCATACATAATATCGATCAATCAATCAAACAAAGGGGTCAATAAAACAGCTGGAGAACAATTAGGCCTATGTCACATAAAATTTACCTCAGGAAAGCCATTTAATGACCATAATATAGGCTATAGCACGTTAGTTGGCTAGAAAAAAAGAGCTATAGAGAGTATTTTGCTAAATATGTGTACTATATTGCATTATATTTAATTTGTGTTATTTTAACTTTATTTTAAAGTTGGCAGCTATGTAATATTGAAGGTAAAAATTAACTGATTTGTATACAAACACTTACTGTAAATTACACTTTTATTTATTTTTATAATAATAAAGTTATATGAAATATAAACATTTAAATGTTGGCTGTCATAAAAACGTGCCAGATTTATTCAAACATGCATTAAATATTGAAATTAAACATTAAAAATTATAATGAATATGTAATATGGTGCATATATTTAGCAAGATTCTCCTCTCTAGAGTTAATTTGTCTAGCTGATAATGAGTTTATGGTCACTGGATATGGTTTTTCTGAGGTAAATGTGATGTTACATGACATTGTTTACAAGCTGTTTGTGCACAAAACAAAATACACTTACATATTCAAGATATATTCTTTGAAAGCAAGCCTGGTAAGCAAAACTACTTAAGATAATTCAATTTCAAATGAGCTTTATTAGCATGACTGTGTATCACAATGTTGCCAAAGCATTAACATATTATATATAAAAAACGAAGAAAAAAAAAACGTATGTATAGATCATGTCATATTATTGTCTGTACTATTAAGGTATTATCTTAAGAAGTTTAAGAAAGGATGTTTAGATATTTTCTCTTAAGGTTTTTTTATTTTTTTTCACAGTTATTGTTACTATAATGAAATTGTAGTAGCTTGGAATTACCCACCACTTGCATAAAAAATAAAATAAAAAATATAAATAATTGTTTGAAGAAAATCTCCTATTTAGGGCTTTATGGTATTAACCATAAATGCAGCAACTATGCTATTTTACATGGTCAGCATAGTACAATTTTTTATATTTTGGTTCTGGCAGACAAAACCAGGTTTTTTTTGCAGTGGTCTATGGAAAGCAGAGCAAAATATATTCAGCCCTTGAGGAGAGAGAGAGAGAGAGAGAGAGAGAGAGAGAGAGAGAGAGGGAGAGAGAGGGAGGGAGAGGGAGAGAGAGAGAGTGTGTTTGTGTGTGTGTGTGTGTGTGTGTGTGAGAGAGAGAGAGAGAGAGAGAGAGAGAGAGAGAGAGAGAGAGAGTGAGAGTGAGTGTGTGTGTGTGTGTGTGTGTGTGTGTGTGTGTGTGTGTGTGAGAGAGAGAGAAAGGGAGAGAGAGAGAGAGAGAGAGAGAGAGAGAGAGAGAGAGTGTGTGTGTGTGACAGAGAGAGAGAAAGAGAGTATGTGTGTGTGTGTGAGAGAGAGAAGGAGAAAGGGAGAGAGAGAGTGTGTGTGTGTGTGTGTGTGTGTATGTGCGTGTGAGAGAGAGAGAGAGAGTGAGTGTGTGTGTTTGTGTGTGTGTGTGAGAGAGAGAGAGTGTGTGTCTGTGTGTGTGTCTGTGTGTGTGTGAGAGAGAGAGAGAGAGAGAGAGAGAGAGAGTGTGTGTGTGTGTGTGTGCGTGAGAGAGAGAGAGAGTGTGTGTGTGTGTGTGTGTGTGATAGAGAGAGAGAAAGGGAAGGGAAAGAGAGAGCTAGAGAGAGAGAGAGAGAGAGAGAGTGAGTGTGTGTGTGTGTGTGTGACAGAGAAAGAGAGAGAGAGAGTGAGTGTCTGTGTGTGTGTGTGTGTGAGAGAGAGAGAGAGAGAGTGTGTGTGTGTGTGTGTGTGTGTGCGTGTGAGAGAGAGAGAGAGTGAGTGTGTGTGTGTGTGTGTGTGTGTGTGTGTGAGAGAGAGAGAGAGAGAGAGAGAGTGTGTGTGTGTGTGTGTGTGTGTGTGTGTGTGTGTGTGTGTGTGAGAGAGAGAGAGAGAGAGAGAGAGAGAGAGAGAGAGAGGTGTACTGATGAATACAAAAGAAGAACAGCAGCGATGTGTCTTTAGTTTAAGAATGACCTTGCGGTCCATCAAATGAGACGAGACGAGCGCTTATGCATTCTCACAACGGCTCATTTTAGAAAACGTCTTTAAACTTTCAGTTAGTCATGTTTCTATATTAGAATCGTGGATTAGTGATTTTTTAGTGCTCAATTCCTCAAATCATTTGCTTTATTACTTTACTGAGTGTGATCAGACGCACCATTATTTAACTTGCTGGCTTTGACTCGGGTCATCTAGCAATATGGACACTCACTAACACCCAGTCGTAACCAGCGCTTGACATCAAGCATTATCTCAGCAGTGGTGTGTAACACAGTCACTCCTATTGGCCACTTTAGCAGGTTACATTTTATATATGATACATACATTTTTCCATTGTAGTCTTTCAAAAAGGCATCTGAAATAATAAACTAAGTGCAATGTAGTGTTGTCAAAAATATAGATTTTTCGATACACATCGATACTAAAATATCTGAAACACTTACAACACTCATTTTCTACAGAATAGACACACGATACCAGCTGCACTTTCTCTCTCTCTCTCAGTCAGCGAGTGACACACAAACCCGCCTCTCTTCACTCACTCGTTTCATTTGCTCCGGATGAATATTGTTGGTGTTACAGGGCTTGAATTTCAGCGTGGGATTGAGTGTATTGCGCATATTTTTACTCAATCCTGCAGATTTTGTCCTCACACCCAGAGTGTGTTCACATAAAGCCGCCTCTCAGTGCTAAATTGAGTTCTTTTTCGCTGCTTAGGCCATCCTTAAAAATATTTTGGTTTGCAGTAACAGCAAAAAAAAAGAAAAAAAAAGGTCGGTAGGTAGGTCTATATTTTTATATATATATAAAAAATATATATAAAAAAGTATATTTTTTATATATATATAAAAAAAAAATCGGGGGTGGGGGGGGGGAGAACATTTTTCACCGATGTCTAGGGGCTGTTCACACCAGGCCACTTCATGCATTTTCTCAGATCGGATTGCAATCTGATTTATCAAAACGATTCCATTTACACTTGGTTACATATACAAATGTGTGTTTTTTTGCGGATATAAATCCGATCTTCAATTCCCGCTATATGCAGATTTAATGGAGTGCACGTCAACGAAAGCAACAGTTATGAGATAAGAGAAAGCGGAAACAGCCCTGGTAAGATCATTTCGTTTCTTTACATTTAATGAAGATGATTGTGTGTTAAGCGTCTGCGACTTACTTTCACTTTGATTTGCGATAGCACGTTGATGCTCAGCTTCTCATCTGCGGCGATACGTGTTGCAGTAGTGTCGTCATATCTGACTAAAACATGACATATAGCCTATAACACGCTCTCATGTTTATTTTTTAATAAACCATATTCAACAACATATAAAAATGAAATAATCTTTAGAGTAAAGCCGCAGCCATCATTACCAAGCGTGAACCATTGACAGTGAATGAAACGAAGCGAACTTAGCCTACAGGCCGTAGTGTGACATGCGTTAACCAATGGTGTAAACATAATCATATAGACGCCACAGGTTTTTATTTAAAAGAAAGAACGTAGCTTATGTTTGTATGTAGGTCTAGGCAATTTATATTCACAATACTTAATAACTAATATTATTTTATTGCATTTGTATTAGTTGTTTGAAGAGTAAAAAAAAAAAAAACGGTCGGTCTTAACGCATTTTACAACCGGCAAGTCGGTCGGACTAAAAGGGGAAAAAAATAAATAATTGGGTCGGTACTAAATTGACAGGTTCAGTCGGGTTACGGCAAAGAATCATATTTTTAAGGATGGCCTTATTGCACTTAAACAGTCAAACACACACAAAATAATGTCAAAACGCTGGTCTTGGTGAGTATTCACATAAACACTGTCAGTTTTGTTTCAAGTGAACGTAAACAGTTGAGAAATAAACCGCATGTTTAAAAGTGTAATGGATCTGTGTGTCAGGTCTTGAAGGGATACTTCACCGATTAGCATTAAGCTTTGTATCAGTTGAAACCCGGTAGTATTTTCGAGTGACCGTGCTTCCCTCCCTCATGTCCCCCTGAGACGAGAGATTTCTGTATTGTGTGTCTGGAAAAAAACCTCAGATGATGCAAAAATCGTCATTTAACGTCATCAGAGGCTTTTTTGTCCAGAGGCGAGAGACTCCAGCCAGTAGGAGGAGCTCGTCCCGCATGTCTTCAGCCCGCCCATAGGGGGATCTCACGATAAAACGCCGTCTTTTCAGTTTCGAGTCGACTAGTAGCCTAGCTGTATCATTTCTCCCGATACTGCCCTCTGTAACCGGTAGGCGTGGCTTGGGAGTGTCCTCGTAGGGCAGCGAAGCAAGTGCATTCTGGGAGTTGTTGTCTTTCATCCACAAGAGCCAAAAATACATTTTCTGGCTTTTCTCAGTCTAGAAGGCACCAACTTCTAAAATAATTTCACATTTCAACTACATTAAATGACCCAATTTAAATACACATTCATCTTTCCAGCGGTGAAATATCCCTTTAAAGTGACAGTAGCCTAATAATCCTGTTCCCCCATGGTATCAATGTCAAAATTGTGGCCAGTGAAAATGCTGAGTGCTTAGTAACTTTGGAAAACCAATAGCCATTGTGGCTGGAGAGCAAAAAAGTTAATGTCAAGCCCTGGTCACAACTATATTCCAACCACACAGCAACACATTAACAACCATTTTAGAAACCACATTTCAACACACTGACAACCACTCAGAGCACCATATAGCAACATACTAACAACAACTCTCCAGTAACCACACAGAAACACACGAACAAGTCTCTAGTCTCATGGCAGTGAGTTTCAACCAACGTAATCATCATTCACATTTCATAAAATGGAAAAAAGTAGTTAAATGTAAAAAAATATAAAAAGTAGCGGAGAGAGTAATGTGGAGGTGCTTCTATTCAGCATGTGCATTTTTCATTTTTATGATGGATGTTGTATAGGAGTGTATTTTCGACCAAAAGAAAACGTTTCTCGTCATCCTTCCCATGAGCGCGTCAGATGATGGAGCGGGGCCTCCTCTCCACGGCACCGTTACCAGGGAACCAAACCTGGACCGCTCTCAAGTTTCTCTAGACACTGCAGAGCTCGGGAAAAAAAACCCCCACTGTTTCCTTTGGCAGCGCCGCTACTTTTTCTAACCTTCCCAGAGTAAGAGAGACGGGAGAGAGGAGCAGCCGGTGACCCAGGGAGGGGGAGGAAGGGCAGGCCTGCTTTTACACCCTTTCCCCTGCTAGAGTTCGGAAAAATGTCTCTCCTGTCCACATGCACACCCCCCTCCCTCCCCCAAGGTGTGCAAAATACCCCCCCCCCCCCCATTTCCACAAAACTGTTCTCGGAGGAACAACGACCTCATCGAAAACACATGTCTTTACACTTTAACTGCCCCTTAAAATTGAACGACATTACAAACAGACAATCAAGGATGAAAACAGACCCCGGTGTACTCACTCACGGCCAAGTTCTTTTTCGTTCTTTGCTTAGGGGTAATTGGAAGTGTGAAATGCAGTTTTCTCGATAACAAAATAAATGGATTAAATCAATTTTCATGGCCTCCAGAATATTTTGTTGCATGAATACACGAGCATACAATTTATATTAAAAAGAAAGAACAGACCCTCTGCTTTTTAACAACAACAACAACAACAAAAAACGTTTTATTCTAGTTTCATGCATTTTTTTAAATTTTTATCAACACTTGAATGTGTAAGTTTCATTAAAAAAGCAACATTTTGAGCAAATAGCTGAGAAAATCACGTTTTTGTCAAAGACTACGAACGGATGGGATTCAGAACGATGATTTGAACACAGAAGGAGTCCATCAACACCTCAAAGCTTCACAGTCCTAAAGCTCGTCCTGGGTCACATTTCATTCAGTAACGCAAGGCAGTTTTGATTTATGTGCTGTTTAATGTTAATGATCACGTTATTTTACAAATGCATCTGCTTACATATGATATCGCTTGTTTCTGCTTCTTCTACGCCCGTGTTTTGATCGGAAGATTTTGTACTCTTTCAGAAGTTGTGTGATATTGTGTAATAAGCCGGAAATTTCCGTCATCGGGAGGGAAAGAGTTAAACATGAAAAATGCCATCAAAACTTTCCTGGTCGAAATGTATCGAGTTTACAGTTATGATATAAATAACATATATTAAACAAAGTAGTCATCATTTATCAGCAGTAAACCAAAGCAATCGCTTGGCATAATCGTGAGCTATTCAGTGATTGAATGCTGTAAAGTCCCATATATAAAAATATTTATTTGAAAAATATTATTTTCGTGCTGTACGAAACTCCTGAAACGAGTAACTCCTGAAATGAACTCCAAACAAACTTAAGTTTTGACCTGATTGTGTTCGAAATGATGTCAACACCAGTTCATTCTTCGATTTCGCTTGAAATAATTTGGTACCTTTCCAGGGAAATCAGATTCAGATGATGTTTAGAAAAACACATATAACAATGATAGAAATGAGAGCCAGACGAGATCTCTTTAACATCTCAATTGTTTCTTATAGATAGAAATGGGATCAAATAGAGCGTAAATACAGATTCGATTTTTATCCATGAACAAATATCCCAATGATCTTACACGAGTTTCAGGAGAGATCTCAACAATGTCTCATACAATGCTCAGATATGCAATCAAAAGATTTCAATATGAACTTGCCATCCATATACATTTTTATAACACTTATAATTGTGTTTATTTTACTTTCTCACCAACAAGAAAAATCTGAGACAAAGTTAATACTTAATAGTTAATAGTAGGTGTTTTAATCAGCTATGAATGATCCTTAGTTTAATAATCTTATAGTTTTATAACTATTTTTATTCCCCGCTAGGAATTTTAGGAGAGACAAAACTATATTATATATTATAATTGTGTTTATTTTACTTTCTCAACAACAAGAAAAATCTGAGACAAAGTTAACACTTATATTCTTGAGCAAAAAATCATAAAATCTTAAAATCATTCTTTGAGTAGGTCTTTTAATCAACTATGAATGATCCTTAGTTTAATAATCTTATTTTATTCCCCGCTAAGAATTTTAGGAGAGACACAATTAATATTTAAAGTCACTGAACAATAAAATGTTCCTTAGGTGGAACATTATTCCTCTTACTTTAACTAATTTTCCAATAAAAATATGTTTAAATCCCTAAAACAAGACAAATTTAATTGAGCTAAAGAAATGAAAAAAAATAAAAAATATTAAGACTTGTTTTCACAGATTTGATCTTTTTTTTAACAAAATACATACAATCTCTGAACAAATGCTTAATATCTTCCGCAGTATTGCTAAAGCAAAATCATCTTGTTTAAAGGATTTTTCAATGTTTTAACTGGAAGATAAACTCTTTTAGAATAGTTTTTAGTGCGCTACAGTAGTGATGCATGGTGAAGTGATGGTAATACCACGTACATGTCATGGTTTAGCACATCTGGAAGGAATACCATGGTATTACCTTCAGTTGTAGCGCTCAAAAAAAAAAAAACACTACAAATCCTCAGCAATACCGTATTACTTTAGGCTGTCCAGAAGAGCGCAGAGACAATCACAGTGGAGAGTTTTCCCCTGTAAAAGTGCTCTTTCCCCACCGCCTACGATTTCTCTCTCTCCTCTGCTTAACTCACAACTGCAGTGGAGCAACACAGAGAAAGAAGACAATTATCCTCAATATCTGTCACTCACATGACAGCACTGCTTCTCCTAGCCACGCTTCAACAGATGCAGGTGGGGGAACAAAGAGGCTCGGGCTGCTGCTTTTAAGCAAACTCTCTCTCTGTCTTTCTCATTACCTGGCCCATTTGCATGCAGACTGTCAAACAAAGGTGTTGATGGGGAAAGATACGAGAAGAAAGGAGTAAAGATTCTGTATACCGCCTCTGTGAGTGTGTGTTTACGTGGGTTTGGGCTTTATACAGACGCTACAAGCAAGTACAAGCGTTTTGTCGTGGCGTATCACATGCACAGTTCCCTGCAAATCGATCACTCTTTTTGCACCCACGATCCGCAAGCGAAATCCAGACCTTCGTAGATCATGAGGAATCTTCTGACAGATAATGAGCCATTAACTAGTTCAGCTCACCGGAATTATATTTTCAACGGTTAAAAAAAGAAAAAAGGTGACTTTAATCTACACAAACTCAAGAAAACGACCCTCTAGCTGCATTTTCCCATGCACAATTTAACACATTTTCCATAATGCTTTTTAACAGCTATTTGACAGCAAGACTTTTTGTCTGTCAGCAATGAAAATGAAAAGGCTGTGCAACCTGATGCAATCAGAAGATATCTGAGGCTTAATATACATTAAAGGTTCATTTAATAATCATGTGCAGAAATGACATTTCAGCACTACAAAAAAAAAAAAAAAAGAAAGAAAAAAAATGGTTACACTTTATTTTAAGGTGTCATTGTTACAGTGTAATTATATATTTAAGTACTGAGTAATATTAAGCAACTGCATGCACTTACTATAGGGTTAGGGTAGGATTAGGATTTGGTTGAGGGTTAATTGCATGTAATTATGCATAATTTACTGTTATTACTATGGTAAGTACATGTAACATGTAACAAGGAAACTGTAAAATAAAGTGTTACGAAAATTAGGTTACACTTTATTTTTAGGTGTCACTGTTACAGTGTAATTATATATTTAAGTACTGAGTAAGTAATATTAAGCAACTATATGTACTTACTATAGGGTTAGGGTAGGATTAGAGTTTGGTTGAGGGTTAGTTGCATGTAATTATGCATAATTTACTATTATTACTATGGTAAGTGCATGTAACATATGTAACAAGGACACTGTAAAATAAAGTGTTACCAATTTTATTTCTCGTTACTCTTGTCTTGTTTTCTAGTACAAATATCAAAACGTTCTTAAATCAAGATACATTTAATTGAGGCTTGTTTTCCCAAACGTTTATGCTTAAAAAAAAGTGCATATTTGCAGTGAACGTGGGCGAGACTATCAAACATGAAGCCACTGAAATAGAAACTCTATAATGTCCTTTGACTTTTTACAGTAGCGACTGGTTATGACAAAAAAAAAAAACCTCACAATAATATTGAAAATTAGCATTTATTGGCTGGTTAGTACGTGATGTAAGCATTATGCCCATTTATCTGACTTAATTTTAAAAATGACCTAATTTCTAATTAGTCTTTTTTTTATTCGTTTTAATTAGTCTTTTTTAAATTAGTTTTTAATTAGTCTTTTTAAAGATAACTTTACTTGAGGATCAACACTGCATCATTTAACACACTATCATGCATAATGCACACACACACACACATCAGCCGCACTGTGATTTTGCCAATGAATTTCTGGATGAACATATTTTGTTGATTCTGGAACAACATTCCTGTCTGAAAATTTAGTCCTAAATCTACCCGTAAGTTATCCCTAAAATCAGAGGGGAATGACAGGCAGGGTTCCCACACCTCGGTTAACTTCAAATACAAGGACCTTTAAAGGACTTTCCAGGTCCAATACCCTCAAATTCAAGGACTTAATGTGGGGACACATATCAAGAGAGAGCAAGGTTACATCGTGTTACCTTGTAAGATACATTGTTACACTTTTCATGCGTCAAACTATGCAAAAAATCATTTATTTTTGGCTATATGACAGAGATCTGATATTCTATTTGTGACCCTGGACCAAAAAAATGGGTAAATTTTTCGAAATTGACTGAATAAATAAGCTTTCCATTGATGTATGGTTTGTTAGGATAGGATAATATTTGGCCGAGATACAACTATTGAACATCTGGAATCTGAAGGTGCAAAAAAATCAAAACATTGAGAAAATCTCCTTTAAAGTTGTGCATATGTTGGCGATTGTGCTGCATTCACTCACAAAAATAAATGTTTTATATATTTACGGTAGGAAATTTACAAAATATCTTCATGGAACATGATCTTTACTTAATATCCTAATGATTTTTGGCATAAAAGAAAAATGGATAATTTTGACCCATACAATGTATTGTTGGCTATTGCCACAGATATACCCGTGCGACTCGAGACTGGTTTTGTGGTCCAGGGTCACATTTGTGGTATTTCTGTTTAGCATAAAACTGAAGAATATTCGGTACATCCTCCTAAACTGTATTTTCAAATGATCTGATATTAACTTTTGCATGGCTTTTATTAAAAAGAGCTTAGGCTCATGTAACCAGCCTATTTTCGCAATGTTTCACGGTGTGTCTGTGAAACGTTGAGGATCCATCGTAGTAGTTTCGTGCGCGGGAAACACTTAACGCAACGTGTAAATGCGCGTAACTAACGATAATCAAGCAAGCTAGTGCGCATAGGCCACGAAGTGTTGGCGAAATGACACATTAGCCGACCGGAACGAATAATAAGGACATTTTTTTCCAGAAAACTTCTTGCACAAAATAAATTCAATCACTTTCAAGGATCTGTATCAATGTGTGTTTATTTTCAAAAACATTTAGATTTTTCAGATTCACACACTTTCAAGGATTTCAAGGACCCGTGGGAACCCTGGACGGGGGAATAACACTGATGTAGAAGCACATAATCCTGGTTGTAAGCCTAAACTTAATAAACTGTAAACCTTTCCCTCAAATCTGACTGGCTGATTGGAACCACTGATGCGGTTCATGCAAAAATCCTATTCTTAACAGGCATTTGTCTCATTTCCCTGTTAAAATGTGTAGTTTTGAAACAAGATCATTTACTTGCATAAGATATTACGACTTGATTGTGAACTGCACTGGCAGATTTTTAACTTGTTTATTCTTAAAGCATGTAAAATCTGCCAGCGCTGTAAAACACTTTGAACTGAAAAATAAGGAACAGTTCATCCAAAAACGAACATTTCTTCAGCCAAAGAGAAATTAAGGGTTTGCATGAAAACATTCCAGGATTTTTCTTCATCCAATGCAAGTGAACAGGGATCACTGTAATTATATTTAGGCAGCTTCAAAGGGCCAATGAATAATGCCGGGTTCAGACTACACAATATTTTTGTCTGTTATGATAGTCACTGTCAGATTATGCGATTTCGACTCTTAATTCTCATCGTGTCGTGGACAGCAAACATGTCAGACTACACGACGCTTCCCGACCAATCGTCACTTGCCGTCTTTAACGATGTGTGTGATGTCATCGAGAAGGCGGAGCTAGCGACTGTCAGGACATCGTGAAGCGTAACAATCGTGGCGTCTATACGAGATGAAACAATCGATTCTTGCGTCCCGACTCCCATTATCCTTTACGATTCTCCACGACAAACGGATCGGGACAAAATCATGCTGATATAGTCTGAACCTGAGAGTCATCTCTAGCGAACGATGCATCATTTTCAGAAAAAGATAAATGTTTATGCTTTTTAATTACAAACGCTCGCCTTGAGGTCACGACCTTTCACGTGACATTCACTGTGGACCAAGGTGGACATTTGTAGTTAAAAGCATACATTTATTTCTGAAAATGACTGATCATTTCACTAGATAAGACCCTGATTTGTTACAAATCAGGCAAAAAACATATGTTTTACATTGCTTTAACTTATCAAAATAAGTGAAGCAATTTTCAATTTTTTTTTTACAAGTTCCAACTATTTTTTTAAGTCAGTTTAATGTAATTTAATTTGAAATGACTTAAAAATCCAAGTTTGTTGTACTTAAAAATTTAAGGCAGCAACTTTTGTTGGTAAATATCATATATTAAGTTATATACTTTGAGATAATCTCCATATTTATAATAAAACCATCATATTTAAAAAAATATGATATTAATCATTTCATATATTGAAATATATACTTTATTGTTACTACTGTAAATCTATATCAAATTATTATGGGATCTCCTTCGATGCTTTCAGAATCTTTACTTATTTAAATAATTGTATTTCTGTATTTTCAAACTATATTTTTATACTAACATATTTAATGACAGTATATTTACTCAACAAAAATGAACAGTTTATCAAAATAAACAGAAAATAGTACAAACTTTGCTAAAGTGAACAAGTATTCAAACATTGTTAAAAACATATTATTTTACCTAAAGTATGTGTAAAAGGCCCACCTCCCCATCTCATACATTTATAAGATTTTTAAACAAAGTAAACAACTTTTATGATTTATTTCCACTCAAAATCTGTTGCTCCATCAATGTTCAATACAAACGGATGTATTTTTCCGCAATCATACACTATGGAAGTAGTGAAAAGCACATTTATCTTAAGGTGTGCCTTTAGCCCTGCTAATGTGTGTGTTGCATTGTAAATTCAAGCTGTGACTGAAAATATTTCCCCATATAGTTGTTCTAATCACCTAAAATGATTTGAGAAACAGGCGACTGAAGACGACACTGAAGCTGGAGCGATTCCTGGCTGAATTTAGCAGGTATGTAAATACGTTTGCTCAACCCTCATGATGGGGCTGCGTACAGTGAGATAGACAATGCCTTTATTCATTAATGGCAGCTTTTGTTCCTGTAAACAACATGAATATTTAATCCGTCCTAAGATTCCCTCTTGGTTAATGAATGTGTCTGAACCAGCTCGAGCCTCTCTGGGGACGCGGGCCGCCGGGAAGCGTTGCTAAGCAGTCGTCGCGAACACACTTCACTCTTTCATGAACAACACACCCGTTCTGCACCACGGATCGGATCCGTACACACACCGACACACTCCGACCCTCGGCAGGACTCCCGGAGGGAGCGGGAGACGCCGAGGTGATGCCGAACGCATCACGACACCGCACTGCTGATGTCACTTCCTGTGCGGTAAATGCATGCAGAGATGGGAATCTGCTGCACGTTGAAACATCACTATGAGACACTATATCAGATGAAACAATCGATTCTTACGACAAACGGATCGGGCCAAAATCTCTAGCGAAACGATGCATTATTTTCAGATTTTTTTTTTAATATGCTTTCTAATTACAAACGTTCATTTGTAGTTAAAAGCATTTATTTTTTTGCTTTTATCATTTCACTAGATGAAACCCTTATTTGTTGCCTCCATTGATGCTGCCTAAATATGGATTATGGACTTAAACGCTCTAAAAAATGTTGTTTCAACCCATGGTTGGGTCAAATATGGACAAACCCAACCATTGCTTTCAATTTTTATGGTTTGTCCATATTTGACCCAAACTTGGGTTGAATCAACCCAGCATTTTTTAGTGAGACTGGATGGATTATGGTGATCCCCGTTCACTTGCATTAGATGGAGAAAAATCCTGGAATGTTTTCCTCATTTCTCTTTTTCTTTGTCTCCCGGGGGAAGGTGATGCCGAACGCACTGCTGATGTCACTTCCTGTGCGGTTAATGCATGCAGAAATGGAATCTGTTACACGTTATTGGGATTATGAAACATCTGGTTTACGATGACTATGAGACACTATACGAGATGAAACAATCAATCAAAACAATCAAAAACAATCGATTCTTGCGTCCCGACGCCTGTTGTCCTTTACGAATCTCCACGACAAACGGATCGGGCCAAAATCAGGCTGATATAGTCTGAACCTGAGAGTCATCTCTAGCGAAACAATGCATCATTTTCAGAAAAAAATACATGTATATGCTTTTTAATTACAAACGCTCGCCTTGAGGTCACGACCTTTCACGTGACATAATCACTGTGGACCAAGGCGAACATTTGTAGTTAAAAGCATACATTCTTTTTATTTTTTTTTTAAATGACTGATCATTTCTCTAGATAAATCCCTGATTTGCTGGCTGGAGCTCACTGAAGCTGCTTAAATATGGATTTGGACTTAAATACACTCTAAAAAATGCTGGGTTGCTTCATTGTCCATATTTGACCCAACCTTGGGTTGAAACAACCCAGCATTTTGTATTGAGACTGGATGGATTATGATGATCCCCGTTTACTTGCATTAAATGGAGAAAAAACCTGGAACGTTTTCCTCAAAAACTGTAAGTTCTCTTCGGCTGAAGAAAGAATTTCTTCGTCTCCCGGAGGAAGGTGTTGCCGAACGCACTGCTGATGTCACTTCCTGTGCGGTTAATGCATGCAGAAATGGAAATCTGTTACACGTTAGTGGGATTATGAAACATGCAATCCGGTTTACGATCAAGATCGAAAGGTTTGTGAGCAATTACGGATTATTTATTTGCATCTCTCCAGTACATGAATGCCACATGTTCCTCCACAGGCACGGAGAGAGAGAGAGCGAGAGCGAGAGCGAGAGCGAGAGGATACACACAGACAGACACTCGTAAACTTCTGCAATTGGTCCATAGGGAGAGAGCGACGATCTTCAGGAGGAACCCACGCCAGACCCTGCCTCAAGCAGGCTTCCAGCTGTTGTCAATTACTGCCACTTTAACGGCGCGTTAAACACACAATGGCCAATGAGGCGCTGCCACCCGAGTCACTATTTAACTGCAACACGGCCATTAGCTAATCCTGAGGGCCCGTCGCCCGCTGCTTTACCTAGCGAGGCCCAATCTAATGAAATTAAAGCTCAACTCCCTTTAATAGCCAGGTTCCCCGTCATAAATTCATTAGCCGCTGATGAGTATCTTCCCGTTAGCTTGAACGCGCGTTCTGAGATTTACAGTCGGCTAATGAAAACCATCAAGGTTTTAAGGAGCTCGTCTCATTAGGGAGGGGTTTTTAATAGACAAACAAAGATGGGATAATTGCCACGGGAGCTTAGGTTTTACAGAGGGGTGTTGAAGGGTTTGGTTCTGGAGAAATCAGGCTACGCCAATTACTTTAGGTAACGTAATGAGCGCCGCTGTTGACTCAGGTGAGCCGGCGACTCGCTCAAATGAAAGACTCCACACACTACTGCCCTTCAGGCCGGGGATTAAATTTCCCTCATCTGTTTTGCCGTTGTCGGTGTGCACGTTGGGGGTGTAATATATATGGACAGGGGCAGGAATGCTGCCCCCCCCCCCCTCCTCCTCTTCCCCGGGACCCCGAACTTCTCAAATATCCTCAATGTCAAACATGGTGGGCTCCAAAAATACCTCTCTGAGCTCAGTCTCGCCTTCCACTGGATGTCCATCTATAGGTTTGTCTCTCGTAATAGCAGCACTAATGTAAAACATCAACGCTAATCTTACGCACGCGCTTCTTAACAAAGCGGCTGTCACCATCATGTCATTTCAGCTGGTGGATTGCAAAACCGCATATAAAAGCATGCAACTAACCATATGATAAAGTATATAATAGGTCTATTTTCTATATATATTATGTTGTATTTTTATTTAGGCCTATATTAAAATGTATATCATGTCATTTTATTATTATAAAAAAAAAAAAATCAATTAGCCAATCAGCTTGTCTTGTGTTTTGAGGTTGTGCATCCAATCGAACCCAACATGGACAGAATGGCATGAACAAAACAACATAAGGCAAAAGAAAATCCTGTTCAGAGTTCACATGAAATGAGAATAATACTATTTTAATTAACTAATTGTAATATACTGCATTTAAATTGTAATATACTGTATAAAAAATATTATTTGCAGTATTGTATTTAATATTATATTGGTAGTATTCATATTACTAATGTAGTAGTAGTTGTTATAATAATAATATTATTATTATTATATTAAAATAATTGTAATACTCAAATTAATAAAAATGGATATTGTATTACTATTAATTAATATTTGTGATATTAATACTAAAATTAAATAATGTTAGAATTCATATAATATTAAAATTAAATTCATAATAAAATGGATAATACTACTGCTAATAATAATTATTAGATTCAAATTAAAGTAATATTAAGATGTATAGTGCATTGATATTGATTCATAATCATTTTAATAATAAAATTAATAATAAAATGTATACTGTATTAATATTAATTAATTTGAGTGATATTAATACTAAAATAATATATAATATTAAAATTAAATATTAAAATGAATATGGTATTAGTATTAATCCTATGATTAAAGTAATATTAAAATGTATTAATATTAATAAATTAAAAATGTCAACATTAATTAATTAACAAATTAATTTTAAAATGGATACTATTAATTAATATTAATATTTAAATTAAAATTGAAATGATAGTGTATTGTTATTAATTAATGTTAGTTATATTCATATACTAAAATTAAATTATTGTTTGAATTAATAAAATATTAAAATGAAATTCATATTAAAATTGAAAGTGTAGGCTATTAATATTAATTAATATCAGTAATATTATTACTAAAATTAAATTAATGTTAAAATGTATATACTAAAATTAAATTAACCTTAGATGGATATTGTATTAATATTAATGATAAAATTAATATAATATTAGCAGCATAATGAATTCATAAATTCTAAACAAATATATTACAATAAAGTATAGTACTTTTTTTTAGTTGGCACACAAAACCAGTTAAGACCCAGTCGTCGAGTGTCCAGTTAAACGCTAAAGCATTTGTCGTTGGGTTTGCTGTCGCCAGTGATGGACAAGATTTGTGCTTTGACTGATGACATTGTGCAATAGATCAGTGTGTGTTTTCTAAAGGCAGACAGTGAGACTGACAACACCATCAGTTCAGTGTTCACACACTCATTCTGTACGGGGTCGACCTGGATCCTGAGCTTTGAGCTTGCAACTAACATGCAACTATCAGGGTGCAACATCTAGATGCCCCACACACACACACACACACACACACACACACACACACACACACACACACACACACACACACACACACACACACGCCTCTGGGCTGCCCATCATCTTCATGTTACTCTCTCAGACGGCTAAAATAAACAGATTGTCTAACTGCAATGAAAACATACTGCACCAGCCAGTGTGTGTGAGAGAGACAGGCTCTTCTTTCAGTCCCAGCGCTGAACGCCACCGTCTGCAAGACCCGATCCTGCAGGAAACACACAAAACAAATACCTTACGTTTATTTCTCTTACCTCACTTTAAATCGTTTTTTCTTATTTCAAGCATGAATATAACTAAACGTAGAGAGGTCTATGCTTAAAACAAGAACAATATCTGCCATTGGGAAAACTTCATTCAGAATATAATTATCTTAAAACAATATCAGTTTTGCTTCTAAAGTATATATATATATATATTCATGATTTAAGGATTTTTGATTATAAAATACTTCTCCAAGACAGAAATGAGATCTAGTAAAGTCAATGTTTTCTCTCCGGAAGAAATTTCAACATTGAATTTTAGGAGCAAGTCTGAGACAATGCACTTTAAAACATAATTCTGAAGCTGAACATTATAAAGCTCTAAATGAGCTCAACCTCTGAGCAATAAAGTTAATGGAGGCAGAAGTGCCTATTGTGGAGTATTATCACAATTTAAAAGAACTATTATCTATGTGAATAGATGTTAAAATGTAATATATTCCTGTGATCAAAGCTGCATTTTCAGGATCATTACTCCAGTCTTCAGTGTCACGTGATACTTCAGAAATAAATATAAAGATTTTATGCTCATTAATTATTATAATCAATGTTGAAAATAGTTGTGCTGCATCCTTGCTGAATACGAGTATTAATTTCTTTATGCATTTAGTAATTGGGTTACAGTAGTCTGCCAGCTTCAATACGCAAATAACAAGCAGGAGGTTTTTGGATGTAAAGTAAAACTAATTCCAACGCGGCCCCGAGGCCCCCACCAATGCATCAATCAATAGGGAGTGTGTCCTCCACAGCGCCTGAGTGAAAATCCAGACATGAGCTAATGCTGGAGAAATATACACAAAAGGCTTAGAGCAAGCACACACACACACACATTTGGAAAGAGCTGAGGTGACGTTTTACGACACCCTCGCATTAATAAACATAATAAACAAACATACAAATGGTCGGTAACTGTTTTCACGAGGCATGAACTAACACATGAGGTAGTAGTTTGTTCATGCATTTGGAATAAACTGAAGCTGGACACTTTTTGCTTAATAACCCATAAATGCATAAACCACACCATAAAACTCCAATATTTTTTCTTCTATATTTTGAGATCAGCCAGCTAAAAGGAGTTTAGCTGTTTTACAGTAATATGACCCGTAAAACAACATGTATACACAAATGATTTACAAGAACTGGACTGTGAGTGTGTAAAGTTTGCCAGCATGATGCTTTATACACTGTTAGAAGAAAAGGTTCTATATATTGTAGAACTTTAAAAGGTTCAGTCAGACACTTACCTTTTAGGGGTTCCCCTCATGAGATCATTTTATGAGTAGTTTTAATTAATTTTGTTTTAATAATGTTTTACATTTTAATTAGCCTACATTTTATGAATTAAACAGCTCATAAACATTTCATCACTAGAGAAAATTGGCGCTCTAGCGGTTAATAAACAGAACTTCATGCGTTTTGCGGAAGAACATTGTTGCCGGAACTACTTCTGTTTATGTCTATGACGAGTCACGCAGGTACTGGGTTACTCCGCAGTGGTACGACCCGAACCAGTCTAAAATAGTCCGAATATAAACACTTACAGTAGGCCTATATAAGTGTACCGTAGTGATTCAGAAGACAGAAACATGGTTTGGAAAATGGATTCATGATGTACTTATATACATTTTGTAATTTTTGAACACAAAAAAGTTAGGGACTGCAGCTTTAAATGCAATCCTTTAAAGGGGCTATATGTATGAATGTTCATATATTAATCGCGTTTTTATATTGCCTGTGAACAGCTTTTCACGAAACTTAAAGAACAAGACCATCCCCGACTTCCTAGGTTGTCTATGAAAGCCTGTAGACTGATTTTATGTGATGGACTCGGGACGTTTTTGCCGGGAAAACCAAAAGATGTGACGGTTATGCGCGCACCCGAGAGCCGTCTTCCGTTCTATGACACGACAATAATGCTTAGGCCTATACACTATTCAGGATAATACCAAAAAATTCGGTACTGTAATGTCAATGTTTTATGCAAAGAAAATGGATTCAGATCTATATAGTCAGTCTCAAATATACACCTACTTTATAATTACACTATGATAATAGTGTATTTTTAATTACCTCATGTGTCATGATGTCGATGAATCACAGACCTGGTGCAAATATATTCACATCCATATCATCAGATGATTTCTTAACTGCTGTTTTCTCACAGCTGTCATGTGTTGGTGTTTATTGTGTTATTGAGAGGAAAGCGCGCAGCACATATTTACATATTCATCTAAAAGTCGCTCAGCAGCGTGACAGCGTCGGGATGTAACAAACAGCAGCTATATCACTGCAAAGGTATTTACAACTTATTTTTATTTCTAAGCAAAGAACAAAAAACATCTTTACCGTGAGTATATCATGGCATTGAATCACATTCAGTCTCTTGTACTTAGGTGTGCACGAGTTCCAGCACGAGCAATAGTTGCTGCTGCAGTTCACTTAACAACCACAGGTGTCGCTAATAACAAGGGTTTCAGAATTTTACATAAATGCACATTAAAGGTGCTGTATGTAAGTTTTTGACTGTAAAGCATAAAAATACCATAATATATTTGCAGATATTTAGGAAACATGCTGAGTTCACATAATCGTTTCTCTGAAAAACACTTCTACAGCCAGTTATTTTACTTTGAAATGTCCGTTCTGTGTCAGAATGTCTGTTTTTGTTTTTGGTCTGTGCGATACCGCACATTGCCAATTTACCCAATAGTATTTGGCCACTACAGGATGCCAGTTGGCAGAAACACAGCAGATTGCAGCTATGGAAGCCAGTGAACAAACTGGGTTAGAGTTCGCAGATTCTACTCGACCTAAAAAGCCTCCGCACCCATCTAAAAATCTCTATGAACAGGAGCATATTAAAACATGATATCAACTCATCATAAATCAATAAATCAACTCATCAACTTACAGTGTGTATATCTCCTCCTCGCCTTCCATTGTCAATTGCGCTCGTTCCCGTTGCATGTCCTCAAACTGGCAACCCACGCCTGAATTTAGACTGCATTTCCCATTTCAACCACTAGCTGTCAATCTCACATACTGCACCTTTAAGTAATTTCTTAGGGCGTTTTCACACCTGAAAGTCCGCACCAAGGTCCGAACCAAAGTTCATGTTTTGAAACATTTTATACATTCGGGAAGTTTTGGTTTGGTTTCACATTGCAATTATGCGAGCGCACTAAAGAACTTTACATGACATACTTGCGTCCTGTCGTCATCATCTATGTGGGCTGCATCTTGACATTGATTGGTTTGTAAACGGACGTGCGTCTGACATAAGCGTGTTGTCAATTCGACGGGTAACTTTGACAAGAATGAAAAAAAAAAAACTTTGACAAGAATGAATGAATAGACGCATATCGTTGTCACTATACTGTTATTACTACGGCATTACTACCTGCATCACCGACTATACTCAAGGCTAGTTCAGATTCGCCAAATGAACGTCTTCGTTGTGCAAACATTTTATCGTCGCCGGCAGGAAAGGAGGAGAAGAGCAAGCAATCCTGCGGGAACCACCGAAACTTCCTGTAAATGGTCTGAAAGTCCAAACCATAGAGAAAATGCTTTCACTAGAAACGAACCAAACCTTTGTTCAGTTTGATCCGGACCGAGACTACCTCTTTTCGTCAGACCAAATTTCGTCTGTTTGGTCCGGACCGTGGTCCGGGGGAGGTTTCACATCTGTCATTTTGATTCGGATCAAACTGAAAAGTCTGAAAATCCGGTGTGAAAGGGCCCTAACACAGAACCCAAGTTTTTGCCTTGAAAGTTTCTTTAAAATTGAGTCAAGATCCATAGGGTTCTATATACAGTAGCACCATAGAAAACAGTTGCCAGGGCGTTGCTATGTGGTTGCTTACTAATCCAAGTCAAAAGATCAACTCAGTGATATTCTGGTCTGTACATGTGGTTCAGCTCTGTGAGATTCAGAAGGGGAACATTTTATTTGCCACTTGTCTGAAAGTAAACTATTATTGCACATCTCTAATATATACAATTGGATACATAATTATCATACAGTAAACTCACATAAAACACTCTTAGAAGAAAAAGTACTATATGGAACCTTAAAGGGTTCTGTCAGGCGTTTATATATATTAGATAATTATAGATATTTCTCCTTATATAGAACCTTTTTTGCATAAAGGGTTCTTTGAAAATTAAGTCAAGAACACTAGAGTTCTAGAACCCCATTGAAACTTTTTTAAGGCCTGTTGTATAACCATATAGGCCGTTAGATAATATATGTATATATGTATAAATTAGCTTTCCTGTAGCTCAAACAGTAGAGCGTTAGCGCTTGCAATGCCAAGGTCATGGGTTTGATTCAGGGAAAGCAATTGATAAGAATGTAAATGTGTACCTTGAAATGCAATGCAAGTCGTTTTGGATAAAAGCGTCTGCCAAATATGTAAATAACAAATCTCAATCTCTGCTTGATTGTTTACATCATCCCAAAATGTAAGGTCTGCTACTATATATCGCAAATACTATATTATAACCCAGCTGCTAAATGCAACTATTAGGTTGGTAAAGCGTTTTTTTAAACAGTTTGTATCGTGTAAAGCACTATATTATGAATAAAAATTACTTGAAACAAACATACAGTAGTTAGACACCCGAATTGTGATACTAACTAAAACATATTCCTAATGCATTCGTGCTCTCTAGTGTTCCCATGTCCTGCGAGAGCAGTTTGGGTCTGTCGCGACTGAGATCATCGGTGTCACACGGGTCAGGTTTATTTCAGAAACTTTAGTCCCTGTGGAAGAAATCTGAGGCATGTGCATCACCAATGTTGTGGGTGTATTTATGAGCATGATGTACACTGGGTATTTTTGGACTAGCATGAGGACAGAGCGAGCGAGTAGAGGGTGATGATTTCAGGGCCGCGGGCGGGGGGGGGGGGGCTGGGGGGGGTGCTGGTGCTCAGCGCACGCTTAATTTTATCTAACGGCCTGAGCACAATCAAAACCAGAGATTGACTCGTCGTGAAGAAGTGAGGGCCGGTGTCAAGGATAGAGAGAGAGAGAGAGAGAGAGAGAGAGAGAGATAGACTGTTTGTGATTAATCTGGCTGCATTGCATCAGCGCCCTCGGATCAGCCAACTGGAGAACCCAGCGAAGCGAGCGAGTCTATTCTGAGAGCCGAGCCTCATCTCGACGCCAGACACCGTCTTATGACTGCCACTAAACACCAGTGGCTCTCACATCACTCTCAGCGCTTCAGAGCCTGGACGATGACCTCATCAGGGCCATTACACAACACTTAACACCTATCGACCAGCGCAGCGCGAATGTCACACACTCGCTTTAACGCCAGCCTTCCGGAGATCCATATTCAATGTTAAAGGGGTGGTATAATTCCCTTTTCACAAGATGTAAAATAAGTCTTTGATGTCCCCAGAGTGTGTATGTGAAGTTTTAACTCAAAATACCCCACAGATATTTTTATGTTAAAGTTGTCACTTTTTGAGGGTGAGCAAAAACACACCGTTTTTGTGTCTGTCCCTTTAAATGCAAATGAGCTGCTGCTCCCGGCACAGGGGGGTGGAGCTAGAACAGCTTGCACTCACACAGACATGCTCTGAAAATTTCAAAAACTTTTAGCCTTTTATGTTCAGAGTCAGACAATGATGGAGAGACTCAAGAAGAAGTGACAACATGTAGAAGCAACAGGACATTTCTGAATGGTTAATTGATGAATTTATGCAGCTGATGTGTAGTTATCTTCTAGTCATTGATTAGCATATTCTGTCTTGATAATCTATAAATCGTGTTCAGGGGGAGGGGTTTATGTAAATTCTAGGGTTGGTGATGTCACTAACCCGGGAGGAATGTGGTGTAGTCTCTACCAGCCGTTTGTTGTAGTCCTTAAAAAGCGATTTCTTTAAAAGCAAATATCTCCCTTTGCTTTGAACTTTGAGCGTTGTAACTTTGCAGATGTTGTTTATATATTTTAAAAAACAGGAAGTGAAATTTTGGTAACACTTTACAATAAGGTTCATTAGTTAACATTTGTTAATGTATTAACTAACACAAACTAACAATGAGCAGTACATTTGTTACAGTATTTATTAATCTAATGTTAGATAATAAAAAATACAGCTGTTCATTGTTTGTTCATGTTAGTTCACAGTGCATTAATTAATGTTAACAAATACAACGTTTGATTTAAATAACGTATTAGTATATGTTGAAATTAATATTACCTAAGATTAATAAATGCTGTAGAAGTATTGTTCATTCTTAGTTTAACTAGGTAGTTAACTAATGTTAACTAATGAACCTTATTGCGAAATTTCTAACACAGAGAACACTACGTTATTGTCACATGACCTCATCATGTTGCATTTGAATGTTGGCAAAAAAAAAACTCGGTTACACTTTATTTTAAGATGTCATTGTTACAGTGTAATTATATATTTAAGTACTGAGTAATATTAATCAACTACATGTACTTACTATAGGGTTAGGGTAGCATTAGGTTTTGGTTGAGGGTTCATTGCATGTAATTATGCATAATTTACTGTTATTACTATGGTAAGTACATGTAACATATGTAACAAGGACACTAAAATAAACTGCTACCATTATGCAGAACTTAACAACTAAGCAAGTAGAGCCCTGCACGGGCCTCAAATCTAGGCCCGAGCCCGGCCCTGGCCCGAGACGCTCAGGCCCTAGCCCGACCCGTGTCCGACAGCTCATCAGAATTATCAGCCCGAGTCCGACCCGAGCCCGTTTTTTTTTTTTTTTTTTTTTTTTCACAGCGGCAGACTGCCATTAAAATATGTCTGTTTTGTTAGTTATGTTTCTTTTCTTTTCATTTCATTTCTTTATTAAGCTAATTTAGACAAATGTTTGAAGCATTTAAAAAAAAAAATGACGGCCAAGCAAGCCGAGCCAACAGCGAGTAAAACATGTTTGATCAATTTAGCCTCTCAAATCAACGCTAATACTTTACTTAGCTACAATAAAATCCATAGATATAAAACACTTCAAGCATATCACACAGACAGTTAGTTTAATGTTTATTTATTAAACCACAGTGAGTAATTTTTTTTTTGAAATACTGAGGCAGGCTCAGGCTGCTGGCAACAGCGCTCGCAAACGAAATGAGCAATAGTCAATCTAAACAAATTAAATTAAATAAATCAAAAACAAACTTGCAGGTTATCTTACCTCAAAAATGCACCACAGAACATGGCCATTCTTTTTCCCAGTAGTTTCCAACAGTTAAACGAAAATAAAGTCCAATCGAACGAAAAACGAAAAACATCAGTAGGCTAGTTTCCAACAGTTAAACGAAAATAAAGTCCAATCAAACGAAAAGTTAGAACAGTCTTTTACAGAGCATCGTGGAGAAAAAGAATAGCATCCACAGTGGAAGATTTTAACCCAGTCCTCTCTTCTATCACTTGCGATTTTTCTCTTAATATTCTCCATTATTTGCACATGAGGTGAATCGTTGGTTCCGCTGACGGGAAACCTTCTGTGTGTGTGTGTGTGTGCGTGCGTGCGTGCGACTGTCATGACAATCATATGTCAGTGTAATTATAAGATTATGAAAGTTATGAGGTTATTAAATGTCTTTCTATGTTTGTTTTTCTATCGTCGACGTCAACTTCTCATATTTTTTTTTATTAATGTCTAAAAATATAAAAAGAAGGATAACTCAAAAAAGGCCCGAGGCCCGGCCCGCATGTGAACTATGACGTGAAAATTGGCCCGAAGCCCGGCCCTAGGGGCGTAAAAAAGTCGGGGCCCGTCGGGCTCGGGCTGAAATGCAGGGCTCTATAAGCAAGAACTCACAATTAGGCTATGCGGCAGATGACAAAATGCAGCGTTCTTATAATAAACTCCCTAAAAAATAACTAATTGTTTACTTTTTATGGAAAGTAATGCGTTATTTTTGCATTACTTTTTCTTACCTGGGCTTGTTAATAACAACAAAAAAGTTATATTTTTGGCAAAAGACCCTTTTGATGAAAATGCAATTTCACACCTGTACAGTAGAGGACGCAGCTCAAACACACCTCAAACTAATAAAATGCTAAATGTTTATTTTTGCTGTTGTAATGTTTGCTTATTACTATGATTGGATTGTATTATCAAGGGACAGCAACAAAGACGTTGGTTAATAAAGTGAGATTAAATACATAAAGTATATATGTGTTAAATGGGAAAACAAAGTAACTTGCGTTACTTATTTGAAAAAATAACTGAATAACAACAATACTTGTAATACTAAATTAACCATGTACAATATTATCATCTGACATCATTGCTGCACCACATGACTCACCTGAACATCACGCTCCAGACCACTGGATAATATTAGACGAGATCCTGGAGGAAAATCACTAATGAAATCCCTTTAACCTGTTTCATAAGTTTATTTTGAAATGCAAGTAACTTCAGGGAGGTTTATGCTTAAGAAAATAATTCTAGGTATATAAAACAAGTCTTCATACTGGACACAATTTCTCTTCTACACTGGAAAATGGAGTTTTGCATTGCATTGTGGGATCTGGTACCTCATGCAGTGTGCTGTTGTACTGAAAGAAAGAAAGAAAGAAAGAAAGAAAGAAAGAAAGAAAGAAAGAAAGAAAGAAAGAAAGAAAGAAAGAAAGAAAGAAAGAAAGAAAGAAAGTAGTATTGATATCCTCCATCAGGAATTGATGCTTTTCCATATAAAGCCAAACTGGGCTCAATTGGAAGGAAGGAAGGAAGGAAGGAAGGAAGGAAAAGAAGGAAGGAAGGAAGAAAGAAAGAAAGAAAGAAAGAAAGAAAGAAAGAAAGAAAGAAAGAAAGAAAGAAAGAAAGAAAGAAAGAAAGAAAGAAACTTCATTTTTTTTCCATCAGGAATTGATTGGACGGTGAAAAGTGGCTTTTTATTACATGTTTGAAAAATATGTAATAAGACCATCAAGATGAATTCAGAAAATACATTTAGAAAATAGAGTTTTTAAGTTGTGTTGAAGTTGCACACCAGCTTGTAGGTTGTCTTGTGCAAGTGAAATCCAGAAGTGTTTTGGTGATTTGGTGTCCACACACACACACACGCACACACACGCACACAGCCCTTGGCTAAACTCTAAATTAAAGAGCTGGCGATGTACTAGCTCGTCTGAGGCGAACAGTAATGAAATGGAGCCGCTGAGGCCCAGAGCACTGGACACAGAACGACACCGGACACACACACACACACACACTCTCTCTCTCTCTCTGTCTGTCTGACTGCTGCTGTAAATATCAGCATTATTGAACACCGGTTTCATCAGAGAGTGACGGTGCTCTGCGTGATTCAACTGCTGTTTAAAACACTCACATCAGGAGATGATTGTGTATTTGAATTTGAACTGAGTTAGCAAACAGGACGCAGAATTCCAAATAGAATTTCAATGCACAGAAGTAGAATTTAAATTAATTGAGTTTTTTTTATCTTTTTTTTTTATCACATAACTAGAAAAGCAAAGTTTAAGATAATCTTTTAAAGTTGACTTTATGAACAGTGTTGGGGAAAGTTACTTTTAAAAGTTGTAATAGTGTGCATTAATAACATGCATTTGGAAAATACATAAGGTGAATTTTCATTTAATTTGAACTTTATAATAAAACTGACTAAGAATAAACAAATTCGGTAACACTTTAAAATAACTATAGTGTATTTGCAAATAGTTAAATAATAGTTTATAAACTGTAGTTAATACATTAATAGACTATACAAAGAGTGGGTTCTTCATTCATTGTCACTGTAATTAACAAAGTGTTATTGTTTAATTAGCTCATATGTGAAGAGTTAAATAATAGTTTGTTAACAACGTTTTATCTGTAAATAGTTCTCACTTTCGATTAGGACACGGAAAATGGGAAAATTACATTAAGTGCTTTAAACCAACATTTATTGGACATTAACTGCATTAGTATGAAGAGTTCATTAAAATGTTTACAAATACATTAAACAAAACTAAACATAAGCACTTACAAATAAATAAAATATTTTTTTCAATATGAATTACACACAAATAAGATCACGTTGTTAAAATACATCAGTTAGGATTAGGGGAAAGAATATACAGTTTGTACAGTATAAAAAATTCTATGGAAAATCCCTATAAAACATGGAAACCCAATGTGTGTGTGTTTAATGTTATTGTAAAGGATCATTTGCATGTGCATTGTGCATCATTTGCAATGTGCATTTTAAGGATCACTGAATATGAATGCAATTAATGTCAAATAAAGATTAGTTTAAAGCACTTAATTAATGTAATTTTCCCATTTTCCGTGACCTAATCTAAAGTGAGAACTATTTACTGTTAATAAGTGATTAATAAGTGTCAATGAATGAACACCTCACTATTTATACATGTATTAACTACAGTTTATAAAATACTATAAACTAACTATAAACTAACAGTTTGCAAATGATTTGTAAGTACCTTACTACACTATTTATTATAAAGTGTTACCAAAAATCCTGAACAAATGCCTAAATCCTGCACGCACAACATCATTTTGAGTCCTGAGCTGCTTGATTTTTTCCAGAGAGAATGTTGCATGATTGTGCATAAATCAAAGCATCATTTATCTAACTAATAACAGTAATAAAGCATGATTACGGCCGTTGTTTGTTTGTGCTGTATTGGCTCAGGCTGTCATTTCTGTCCTCAGACTGTATTCCTCAGTGGATTCCCGCAGCTTACAGCGTTATCCTCAGGAGAGCTTCTCCAGGTCCCACTATAAATAGACCAATTAGAGCTGTTTTTCTGCGCCGGGTGTGTGGTTTCTTACAACAGCCCACTCACCCACGAGAGAGGGTCATTAGCAGGACTGTCACCAGCGGCGGGGCGACCAGCTCACCTGTGCGCTTGCTTTTTGGGGACGTTTGAATGCAATCAAGTCATTTTAGAGGAATTACTGTGAGTTGCATGTGTGGGCATGGATTGCCTATTAATTTGTTTCAAAATGCCTGTTTTACTCGCCTATAATAGATGTGTCCCCCGCCAGTGCGAGCGAATTAATTTAGCCAGCGCTGAGGGGAGTTTTACACCCCGAGACGGTATTACTTAACAGAGAAATCTGTCTCTTCCTTCGCCTCCCCTTCACCCACAATCCCCGTTGCCGCAGGACATCGCATAAGATGTGCTCTCACCCAATTTGTTTGCCTTTCTGCTTAATTGACTGCGCTTGATTGCTCCTGTTAAATCACAGAGAAGCTGTGAAGGAACTCCGGCCGGTTTTATCGCTTTGTTTGTTTATGACACTACGCGTTTCATAACTCTGAATAGCGCTGGAACAAGAAACATATTCCCTTCGGGACTACAGAAATCATCCCGATTCCCTTGGCTCCCATAAGGCTTGGCAGCTTTTTGATGGTTCGATTGTGCGCCGGTTCCTGGGTGCCACAGACTGAGTTTCGTTCGGTTCTGAAGCGTAAGACAGCCGCGAACCCAGAGCCCCAGAGCCGCAGGGCTGGCTGTCAAAACCGGCTGGTCGTCTGGGATTACTCCAGATTGGAGCTCATTAGCGTCCCGCTGAGAATCACACGCTAAATGGTATCAAGCAGCTATTTTAGACGAGGTAATCTCGAGAACGTGGTTTATTGTGGCGCTTGAATTATTTCCCAGAGATCTGGAGGGGGAAATAAAAGTGCGGTCCGTGGCGAGAGGTGAAAAGTGTTGTTTGCATTCACAGAAAGCAACAGTTGAGCGTCGTCGCTGTCTGCAGTTAAATGGCTAAATGATGGGACAACACATACATCAAGAAAAAAACAAAATACAGCCATTGAGGGGCCAAGCACAAAGAAGGCATGATAAGTCATGCAAGCACGGCTAGGAGCATCAGACCAACTGTAACAATGGGCAATTAAAGACACATTAAGATGATTTTAGGCAAAATAGCTGAAAAAAATCATAAATATGGTCACCAATAATTTGATTTAATGGATTATCACTTTTGTCCAATAGGTGGTGCTGTGACCAGATTGGTGTGGTGTGGTCAGAGTAAGGCAACAATGACACATGCAAAGTTTGGTGTCAATATGCCAAAGCATTGCAGAGATACAGTCGTTTTGGCATCATGTTATCAACTTTGTTGATATGATATACAAAAATGGTTTCGTCTATCGACATTAAATTTTGCATTTTGCCAGCATGGTCTGTACATTTTGAACACAAAAAAAGTTATGGACTGCAGCTTTAATCAAAAGTTATTCGCATTTTTGAAATTTTTTGACCACAAGGTGGCGCTGCCCCGAAAGGTTTTAAGTACATTAAGGGCACTGTGTCGAAGACACATTGTGTGATTTTTGGCCAAACCGCTCAGAAGTTATAAGCAAAAAAAGCCATTTTGCATATCTCCTGACCACTAGGTGGCATTGCGCCGAAACTGTACAGGTAATCTCAGATCACGGGTGTCATAACATACACCAAGTTTGGTCAGAATATGCAAAAACGTTGCGGAGATATCGGCTCACGTCCATTTTGGCATGCTCTTCGCTGAATTCGTTCGCACGGATGGTGAAAATGTAGTTTTTTCAGAAAATTCAAAATGGCGGAAACATTTTCATGACGGAAAATGACGTCATAGGGTGCAATCAAGTCATATTGCGCCGTATTTTGTTTCTAGCCCTAAAGGTTCAAAAGTTATTAACATAAACGTGAGTGAAACTTCGAACAGTTGGTGGCGCTAGAGGGATTGCGTTAGAGACTCCAAATTCGCTGTGGTGACAGTCCATATGGTCCTCTATCTGTGTGCCAAATTTCATAACTTTCCCATAAGCGGCTCTATGGGCTGCCATAGACTTCAAAGCAGCAGACGATGACGAATAGGAAGACTAACGATTACAATCATGATGACGTGATTGGCCTCTAAAAACACATAGAAAACGTACTAGTTGGGAACCTCTGCTTTAGAAAAAAGAAAAACATAATGGGTCATTAATTTGTGTTCAGTGATTCTCCACTGGTTTTGATTCTCGACCCTGATTTTCTATATTTGACATCAAGCAGTGGCTATTTTAGACGAGGTGATCTCGGTATATTGTTGTGCCTGAATTATTTCAGAGAGATCCGAGAGGGAAGACAATAGTGGCACAGGTTGTTGGGATTCACAGAACGCACCAGTTGAGCGTCGTCGCTGTCAACACGCCGCGTCGGTGCCAGTGGATTTAGCTCTGTCTGCGGTTAAACGGATTGCTAAATGATGGGACAACGCATTCATCAAGGTGCTTCCCGTCTCACTGGACCTCAGCCAACGGCAGACAAGACGATGGAGCCGTGACCCTGAAACACGAGCGCCGCTAATAGTCTAATTACACGAGCTACGTCAAGAGTACATAGACAGCAAACACAAACGCTCTCATTCGAAGAGAAAGAGAGGAAATCCAACGCTGATCCGACCACCAACTCGCCACAATATGATCCCTTTTAAGCTCTGAGGCTTGATAGGATGCCAAGTGGCCCCGTGTCGAGTCCCTTGAAATGAACTGTGCTAAAAAGACTTGTGTTCAGTGATTCTCAACTGGTTTTGCTTCACGTCCCTGATTTGATGCATTAGACAGTGGCTGAATACTGTGTATGTAATGTAAATGATCAAAGTTTTCAGCATCATTACTCCAGTCTTCAGTGTCACATGATCCTTCAGAAATCACTCTAATATGATGATTTGATGATCGAGAAACATTTATGATTATCAATGTTGAAAACAGTTGTGCTGCGTCATATTTCATTTTCATACCCCCCCCCCCCATTATTTATTTGAAATGTAAATCTTTTGTAACATTATAAATGTCTTTACTGTCACTTTTGATCAATTCAATGCATCCTTGCTGAATAAAAGTATTAATTTCTTTCAAATAATAAGAAAATCGTATTGTCCCCAAACTTTTGAATGGTATAGCAAAAATAAAATAATTACATCATTTTTGGAATATATATATATATATCACATTTTAATGCATTAAGCATTTTTTTTTCTTTAATTATAGCATTATATATCAAAAAGAAAATATAATTTTTTAATAAATTTTTGCATACAGCAAACATGCATTTTATAATTATTTTTCTTAAACTCACCAGTGCTGGTGACCTCACCAGGCTTCTTAATTAGCTTAACTAACAATACTTCTGTGGTCGACCACCTTTACCACAAAACACCATGATGGTTGCCTGACCAGCCTCACCAGCTTTTTTTGTTTGTTTCTTCCTGCAGGGAAGATGCAACAGTTTAGCACTGGCATATGAACAACCTGTGCATGTCAGGTGGTTTAAACCCATGCATGTCCCAATATCATTTCCTTTGATCTGATACGCCTCGTGCCACTCGCTTCCCCCCAGCAGCGGATTGGCTTTCTCACTCCGTAACGGCTAACGTTTCAGCCTCAGGTCTCTGTCTCCAGCCTCCTTATCAGGTAACCTACCTGCCGAAAGTCAACTAGTAGAGTAAAGCTTCGACAGCGGACCTAAAAAGCCACTCTATTGTAATGTAAAGCCTTGAGTCAATGCGAAACGCACAGACTCTAATGAGTGACCCAGCGGGGTAGCCATTAATTAGCTGAGATGGATAATTAGTAGTAATTAAGAGCGTTTTCACCATGCATGCACGTTTGTTGTGTCAGGCATTGCGTCAGCTGAGCCAATTTGTAAAGGTTTGGGTTAATTATTTTAGAAAGTGAATCAGATACTTTTGAGTCCGTCATCTCATTAAGCATGTGAATGACAGGGGCCACGGAGCAGGTAACCTCGCCGCTTCCCGTTAGATCCGGAATCTAATATGGAGATGCAGAAATTACAGACAGGGCACGGGATGAATTATTCAGTCAAGACTGCCAGTTCACTGATTAATTAATCATCAAGCACCTCTCTGCTGGGGTTTATCTGAGAGCCAGGCAAATGGACTGTTTGCATTTTGCTGGATCTCTTTGTAGCGCTGGCTACGAGTTTCAATCAGCCAGAGACTTCAGAGTCATAAACATAAACGAGTGAGTAGAGATGTCGACTTGAATTTTGCATTTATCCTTAAAAACGGAGTCTGAAAGCAAAAGGGAAGTTGCAGCACTGCTAGAATTCAGCACACACCTGTCGAAACGAGCCGGTGTCACTCGTTGATATCACAATTATTGTGCATTTCATCCTTACCGAAGCAATAAACACTAAAACAATGAGATCCTGCTTTTAACTGTGGTAAAACTCATTGTACCGCATAGAATCCAGTAGTTTCATGCTAACAGCGGCAATAGCAGTGTTCATTAAATACATTTATTATTTCTCACTAAATAATGCATTAACTAACAATGAACAATACATGTTTCCCAGTACTGATTCATCTTTGTTGTTAAATGTTAATTATTATCTCATGTCCATTAAATAATTAACAGATACAACTTTTGATTTAAGTAATGCATCATGAAATTTACATTAACCAAGATTATTAAATGCAAATATTATTAAATACAAATATTTATCCTTGTTCATGTAACTAATGTGCTTTATTACATTTACTGTAAAGTGTCACCAAATTAACTAAAATTCATTATTTACATATAGATCATCAGTCTAAATGCAGGCTGATGATGTTGTTTTAATGGTTTGTAGTAACTTAATTACTATTGCGTTAGGGTTAGTGCTTTAAGTGACCAGACTTATAATTTTTGGTAACAATAAGGTCAAATTAGTTAACATTAGTTCATGCAACACTCACTCACTAACTAACCAACCAAGCAATAGATTTGTATTAACTGTTTTGGTCACACTTTAGTTTAGGATCCAATTCTCACTATTAACTATTAACCACAACTTTTGCCTCAATAAACTCTTAATTACTGTTTATTAATAGTTATAATGTAGTTGTTAAGTTCATGTATTAGGTGGATTAAGGGATGTAGAATATGATCATGCAGAATAAGTCATTAATATGTGCTTTATAAGTACTAATAAACAGACAATATATCCTAGTAATAAGCATGCTAATAAGCAACTAGTTCGTAGTGAGAATTGGCCCCTAAACTAAAGTGTTATTAATCTTTGTCATTAAAGTACAACTGTTCATTGCTAGCAGATTAATAAATGCTTTAGAAGTATTGTTCATTGTTAAATCATGCAAACTAATGCTAACAAATGGAACTTATTGTAAAGTGTTACCCAATTAACTAATATAAGCATCATTAGACATTCATTAGACAAAATGCAGGCTGTTTGAATGGTTTGTAGTAACTTAATTACTATTAGAGTTAGGGATTTAAGTGATCAGGCTTACAGTTTTAACCTGGCGGACAATAAGAGGCTGTTCAGTATCAGAGCAATGCACTTAAACAAGTTCAACTGATACACAATCACAGGTATACCGTAATGATTTTTGAGCCATTTTATATGTTTCCCCCCTAACTAAAGGTATCAACTACAAGTCTGAGGTGTTGAGGCATTGATAGCGCAGATTTGGTCCAAAAGGAGCTGAGTTTTCCTGCACTAATCAAAGCTCAGGGAGCTGAATGAGTCTCGGGTTACAGCGAGGAGTTCGCAGCTGCCTGGCAGAAGACGACGGCAGGAGGCCTTCGCTCGGTGTGACGGGGGGGGGGGGGGGGGGGGGGGGACGCTCAGTGGGCCGTCAGCACAGCTGCTTTCTTCAGTCCATCACAGACCCCCAGCTCCTGACACGCTGAGGCCTTCTCTCGGAGACAGGGAGAGGTCAGCCAGCAGCTAAAGGTGGGGGGCTTTGAGGAATTGGAGGGAAAGGGAGTGAAAAAGAGAGAAAAGAGGCGAAAAGAAAAAGCTGTATTGATGTTTCCACCCCTGAATCCCAAGCCATGTTGAGTCATACGTACGGCAACCGACCAAGAGCCACAAGTCAAGCTCGTGGGGGGAAGGGGGTCCACCAAATCCATATCCATATGGTCTGGATCATGAGCGGTCCTCAACTGGCGGGTCGCGACCCAAAAATGCCTCGCAGGTCTGTTTGGAAAGGGTCACAAAGAGTGAAACGGTGTTCAACGCGAATAATGCAGAAAAAGTAGTGTAAGTAGCTTTTGATATACAAGCATCTGACAAATGCATATAAAATTAGGCTTAAACGATTTCTGTATTGTTAAAGGTTGAAATCATCTGTAACTTGGTAGAAGCCAGTCAAATTAGATGAATGCCAACCTGAACAAAAATATCCAGGATAAAAGAAAATACAAACCAAATTACATCCAAATGAGGATGAACACTGCGCTGCAAACACCATTATATTGCATATTTATGCATTTGTCCAAAATTACAGGAGTGCATTCTGGCTAAATGTTTTGCAAGCAACATATTGTAAGATAATAATAATAAAACAATAAAAATGCACATATATATAAATGTAGTTCAAACAATAGATTCAGCTTTCAGAGACTGCAATGCAATGCAACATAAGGCTCTTTGGATAAAAACATCTGCTAAATGTATGTGCAACTTATAAAATGCATACCTGGATAACAGTACATGCCAGAATGCATAAATGTAAATGTAAGCATGTCATCATAGCAGATGTTTTACCAGTTCCTGGTTGTTTTTGGGGGCTCTTAAAAGTGTGAAATTGACGTCACAGCTCAGAACAGTCGCTTAATGAAGGTCTCGTGGTGCCATCAGTCAATCAGCACTGTCAGGACGTAATAAACGCAAGGTAATTAGTCACATGACATTTACGGCTGAGGTGATTGACTAAAACAATGTGCAAAAGTTGCATGCAGTGTGTTTCCAGCTGAGCTGATGAATGGGAACGCTAACGGTTAGAGAACTCCAGGTATTGACATGCTTGCATTTTTTTTCAAAGAAAGCATTTCACCATAAATAATTTGGTTCTCATATTGAGTCACGACTTGATATCCAATTTAAAACCAGGATCCTGAAGCAAAACCAACGCAAGGGCCGCTGGTCAGAATGATCTACGACCTGCCAAATAAATCAGCGGCACACTTCGCATGCACATATTTAATGCAAATGCAAATGTTAGTAAATGTCTTCAATGACATTTAGCGCTTTTACTTTCTCAATGAAGGCTCTATATAACAATCAGTCAATTACGTCTTGTGGTCTCCCTCCCACCGCACGGCCAGATAAGGCACATGGAAGTCTTTACAACCCATCCAAAACCATTAGAGATAATAGAAGCGTTAAGTGAATCCAAGCAGCCTGAAGCGGCCAATGCCACCGGGTTCCTCGGCCCATAGAGCGCAAACAAAAGGAAGTTTCAGACGACCCGGGTACGCGTCCACCCTAACGGGGACCGAAAGAAAAAAATTATAAAGATTGCGAAGCATTCCCAAGCACAAGAGATCCTCTCCATCCCCCTTTCCTCATGCTCTCCTGAAGAAGAAACGTCTCTCTTTTCAGGCAGCTTGCTTTTGGATGAGCTCTCTTTAAAAAGATAGCAAAATCTTTGTTTATTCCCATTGTTCAAGGGGTGGGGGGTGGATTTTCCCCCTCTTTCTCTCTCTATGCTGATTTCCATCGGCTCTGCCCAGCTATTTAAGTGTGCATTGTGAAGGCTGACCTATGAAAAATTCAGAGGACAGACAAGAGACCCAAGCCAGTGGCCCTCCACTGTTGGGCTCCTTGGGGATCGCTGGACTGTGGGAGACACTGCCATTTGCACACCAATTGCTGAATCCCATTCTTGAAGCCAAGCTGGGCTTAGATACCCCTCCTTCTCCTCCTCCTCCTCCTCCACTTTCTCTCCCGTTCTCCAGCAGCCCCACCATGGTGTTCCTCTGTGAGGGGAGATGAATAGGAAAACCTGCTTTGGGACTGAATGAATGCACAGACTGTCAAAGCTCTCAAAGGCCTGCAATTTTAGAGCCACTTGTGTTGCATATTAACATGTATGTGAGGACTAAACCATGTGGTCGAGCTCCGGCCAACACACGCGCTGGGGAACGGCAAAACGATTGGCGTCTTAAACAAACATGCGTCGCGGGTTTGAAGAGCGCGAGCGCTATCTTGCCTGGAAGAGCCAAACGGCTTAATGTTGGATGCTGGACAAATCAAATCAGTTTTTAATAAGCTTAAGTGAGACGTAATGACATCAGGAGGGCGGATTAATTAAAACGCAGAGAGATCGATCAAACCCAACTCTTAAAATGTGCAGATCTAATTTAAGCGCTTATAAACTCGTCTTGTCTGTGCTTTAAATCGACAAACTTTTTTTTTTTCATGCTGTCGATGACTGATGCAACGCCGAAACCAAATGAGTTTGTAGTAAAAGCAGCTCTCATAATGATAATCAACAATTGTAAAAGCAGAGGTTTGCAGTCATCTCCAAATGGGAAAACTGTCTCACTGTAGCTCCAGTAAATTGGAAAAACAAGAGCAAGAATGTCTGGCGCCAGCCAAAGAAAATGCACCTTCGGCCTAACTGCACTAGGACATTTTTCAGACTGCGTTTCCTGTTAGAGATTCCGTCTCTGAGACGGTGCGTCACACTTGGGAATCAGGATCGCAGCGGTATTGACTCCTCGCGCTGCAACAGAGACGCAAATATCAAAGACGTGTAAAGGGCACAAAACACACGACTGATGATACAACACTGTGACATCGCAACTGAAACGTAGCATTTATCTGAGTTTTTGTTGCATTTATGTGCCATTCTCATATCTCTAGCTTGAAAATCAAGTGACTAACTTACAACTGGTGGGGTACAACCAAAGAAAATTATGAATGTTTTTTTTTTTTTGGTTGCAATTTATTTTACAGTCCTGTTCCGCATGTACATACTATGTACTTACTGCAATTACAATAACTGGGTTATAGCTAGGTACTAAACCTGAATCTACCCCCTAAACCCCTGGTAGTTAGCTTATATTACACAGTATACCTATGTACTGTAAAATAAGGTGCAACAAAAAAAATCTGTTGCGGGTCTGATTATTAACAGCAAAAGGCAACTAATTATATAATGATGCATTAGGCAAATAAAATGAGTATTATCAACTTGTAAAAGAGAGAAAAAACACCATCTAAATTATCTTTTAATCTTTAAAGTCATGCATGCAAGATGGTAACACTTTAGTTTATGGTCCAATTTATTAGTACTTATAAAGCACATATTAATGCTTTATTCTGCATGACCATATTCTACATCCATTAATCTTACCTAAACTTAACAACTACCTTACTAACTATTAATAAGCAGTAATTAGGAGTTTATAGAGGAAAAAGTGGTAGTTAATAGTGAGAATTGGACCCTAAACTAAAGTGTGACCATCCATATATATATATATTTATATATATGTATATATATTTATATATACACACAGACACACACATTTTTTGGTCATGTTACTCAATACAGCCAACAGTGTCCGGTGTTTGTTTCAAGTATTCGTCTGGTAGCTCACATTTCTGCTGATGTTTATGCATTTACAAAGTTGTTTATTCCATATTAATAATTTTGCATATTCCTCTGGGGCCTGTGCAGTTCATGGTAATATTACTGCATTTCAATATTGTGTTTCTGTTCAATATGTGTCCTTAAAACAAAACCAGTTGAGGAGCAGTGAACTATAACATCTTCTCAGTGTAATCATCACATGATGTGTGCATACACATGAACATTATACATTCTTCTAGGAAACGTGAGGTTTGGAAACGGCCCATAGTTGATTTGCAAACATGATAACTATTGCACTGTATGCTCAAAATTTCACTTCACATCCTTGAACGAGTTCCACTATCAATAAGCAATGATTTACGTAAAGAATACCGGAGTAATCACGATCAATACTCCAGAGACTTCAGCAGTCTCCAAGCCCGTCCAAACCACTGGAGATTTGTAGCCGAGCATTTCACAAACAGTCTCCTCGTTTGACTCCTCTCTCTCTCTCTCTCTCTCTCTCTCTCTCTCTCTCTCTCACTCCCAGTTGAAACTATTTTCCCACTGTTTAAGATTAGTTCAGGGTAAACATAAAGAAGGCATTTCTCAGGCATATCTCGAACCCGGTGCCCCCTTAATCAAACAAAAATGGATCTAATCATACAGAAAGCGCTTAAAACAATTTAGGACCTTGAAGCGGTAGCCCTCGCTACAGACAGAGCGTGCTAATTTAGCTTCTCTCACGGGAAGAACGCCACAATTCATAGGAAAATATTTAATGAGATGACAGCTGAGGATTCAGAACAGAACATTCGGAGGAAAAGGCATAATTTACAACATATTTATTGTTAATAAGTGATTCATAATATACAGGTTATTTACAAAAAAAACTGCGGGCACAAATAACTTCACTTTAAGCTTCGTGTATATCACAATAATGAAAGAAAAAAAAAAAAAACGGAGAAAGGAGGTAGAACAAGGAAACAGAGAGGTGTCGAAGACCAAAAAATTGGTTAAAGACCTTTTTCTCTCCAGAAGAAAACCCATTTTCTTAAAAGGAAAGTCTTTTGTCTTCAACCATTGTCCTCGCTTGAATAGCCTGCCAATTCCGACTAAACATATTCACCATCAGTTGGTTTAAAGGCAGAGGGAAGCTCAGGGTCTCAATGGAGGCTTGGTAAAGAGGGAAAACCCAAGCAAAGGAGAGTTTCGACTTGAAACAATGGCATTCCGATGCCGGCCAGGCAGGTCACAAAGGGATGTTCTCAGGGTGAATATCAAATTTCCAAAAACAGTAGGGAGAGGACAGAACCCCCACTGGCCTTTTAAAGTCAAAAGGTTGACCCACCACAGACACACGGAGACTGTGCTGGAGACCCTGGAGAACGGGAAGCTTTAGAACTCGTGTGACGGAATTCTGTCTTTACTGGGAATTCCGAGGAGTTCTGAATCATAACATAACCGAAAAAGATGCTCTCCGTTGGACACCAGTAAAGGAGCTTTGTTGAACAAACAGGGATAATAAATATTTATAGAGAGAGCGGCACGCTCTTGTACTAACTAGTTAAACCCCCACTTGCAAGTCTTAAAAAAAAATGAGGTAATCCCAGCAAAAAAAAATGGATTTAGAAGATAAAAATACACTAAAAGCAATTGAGCCTCGCTGTCCAAGATTCCAGTCTGGTGTGCTTGTGTATTTCCTGTATCCCATTGTCTCTCCTCTCTCCAGTCAATCTACAGAGGTTTTGTTGGCCCGAAGACTTGCTCTACGGACACCCGGAGAGCTTTGCGGCTTCTCTGGGGCTAGTAAAAAAAAAGAAAAAAAAGAAAGAAAAAAAGTATCCAATTACTGCTGGAAAACACCAAGCCAGCCATCATCATCATCCTTACAGTTACGGAAAGCAGCCAGCGAGGTCCCAAAGTGGTTGGAGTTGTTCTGGATGAGTTTAAGTCGCATCTGGAAGTGAGAGGAACAGCAGGGGCCCCTCATCCCACCCCCATCCCCGCGTCCCGAGGTTTTCCGGACACCGCGGGTGGTTTCCTCCAGGTCCCACCCCCACCCTCACCGCGAGATCGAGCAGCACCTGTGGAGAGACGCGACACATGTCAATCATCCCGTCGCCATGGAGTCGCCGCCGACGGCTCGCGGGAATATCGACGGGAGCCGGCGCTCGAGCGGCGGGAGACAGATGGCACCGCGTCTGCGGATCGTTCCGTGGAAATTAAGCGAGTCGGTGCAGATCGTGGCGCGGCCTTCGTTCCTGAAGCCGTTTTCTCATTTAATAATAAAATTAAGAGTTTAAGCCTTGAAAGCAAATCAACAAGATCTGAGATGAACCATGATATTACAAACGCTGATTGAACGCAATTACATATCCCATAATGCACTGCGAATGATGAAAACATTGGTACAATATAAAGCTATTGACTTAAATGATTTATTATTAGTATAAAACTAAATATTTTATAATAATATCAGGGTTATTAGTTACCAAAAACAAGAGAAAATAAATTATATATATATATAGTTTTATGATGAAATATATATATATATATATATATAAAAATTCAAACATTTTTGTTTACTTAAAATAGAATAAATATTTCTCATAATCATTTAGTTTAACTTGATGTACCAAAATAAAATTAAAACTGAAATAAAAACTAAATAGATAAAAATGACAAAAACATAAAACTTCAACTAAAACAGAAAATATATAAATAAAACAAACTCAAATTATTAATATTAACTTAATAGTATCTCTTAAGTAGCATTATTATAAAATGTATTATGCACAACATATGTATTTGTAAATATATCATAATCAGTATGTTTAAAATCATTATATTTTATGTTTATTGCAAAATATTCCGATATACTAGTAGTTTTAGAGTGTGAGGAGGCGGACTCGATTACATCATCCGCAATGCTTCATGGGAGTGGGCGGCGACTGATGAGCTTTTATGGAGCAAATTCTGTTTCCATGGTAACAGTGCGTTCTCTGATTGGTGGATCACTCTCTTAGTTCTTCACGGAAAATTTGGCTAGTAAACACACTAATTTTTGCTTATGAATATGAAATCACACCAGCAAACATCACTTAACCTCAAGAGCTCATGTTAAAAGTCATCAATTCTTTTTTTTAAAAAACACTTCTGAAACCGGAGCGATTGATATATCTGATAGATTTGATTGTCTTACCTTTTTTTTCTTCAGTAATACGCTAAGGAGAGCCATCAGAGGAGCGCTCCTACCCATGCCCTGTGAGGAGATACAAGGGAAAAACGTATTAAAATCACATCACTAATGTTTAGAATTAAACATATGCAAGGTTGACACATTTCAGTGACTTCAATTCTGTCTTCTCTCATATCCTGGCCAGTCTTTTCCATATGATGAAAGCTCTAAAATGATTTGCACACTATATAAGTCATTTTATACATGTCTGTGACTTGCATTCCAGAGCGACTTATTTAATGTAATTAATGTCAAGCATAGCATAACACGTGCAAACTGCACATCTGTATTTGTGCCGAATGAGAGACGCACATCAGCACAAGTTTATCTGAAATGCACATTTCTCACAGTTTCGCTTTAAATAAATTGGTTTAAAATGAAATTTGCTTGATTATATTTGGTTACACTTTATGTTAAGATGACACAGTTACATTGTACTTCCTCAAATAAGTACTGAGTAATATTCATTAACTATGTACTTAACTATGATTTAGGGTTAGTTACTTGTAATTATGCATAATTTACTCTTATTACTATTGTACGTCACCTTTAAAATAAAGTGCAACCATATATTTTTCATTCCTGTTTGTTGTGAATTCTGTTAAACTTAAAGGATTTGTTGTGGATTGAAGGGAACCAAAATACAAGTTTACAGTGTTTATAATGTTTGAAAACATTTAATTTTCTGGTATTTCACATCATTTCTGAATGTAATAATAAAACTTGTATGTCTTTTTTTTTTTTTTTCTCAGAAAAACCGAATCTTTAGATTAGGGTCCAATCCAATTCCCATGGTTAACTAACTATTAACAACAACTTTTGCCTCAATAAACTCCTAATTACTGCTTATTAATAGTTCGTAAGGTAGTTGTTAAGTGTAGGTTGGATTAAGGGATGTAGAATATGATCATAAGGCATTAATAAGTGCTTTATAAGTACTAATAAACAGACAATATCCCGGAAATATGCATGATAATAAGCAACTTAATAGTGAGAATTGGACCCTAAACTAAAGTGTGACCAGATTTTCTTGTAAGCATATTGCGTAGTTGTCGATTGTTTTATATGTTATATAACTCAAATGACAAATTACGTGACACTTTTTGGCCAAACAAGAAATTACGAACACGTGCAAAAACAAGCGAGAACCAACAAATATGAATTGATCATGTTGTAGTCAATGTGAGCTTTTTGTTTTTCTATGCATTCTTTTTCTAGCTGTAGTTTGCCAGATAATATTTTTTTTTTCTCTCCGATAATTACCTCAACCAAGTTCAGGGTCTCGTTCTTCCCTCATATTTCCTCATAATTTGATGGAAATAGAACAATTTTTCAATATCCCTTTTGGCCACTTTTTATTCCAAGTGCCTGTTCACAGTTCACTTCATATGGAAAAGAGCAGCCAGGACACTCTTCAAACTCTCTTTTACGCACGTAACCGTTAATTTCTGCCAGAACTGTTCTCATCTTCGTGCGAATCATCCCGACAGTGCAGACTTCATTACTCAAACGCCAGGATTGTGTCCATATCATTGTTAAGCGCTTATATCGCGGGTCTCTCAACGGCAGCCAGCAGAACTGCGGGGGAACGCAGTGGGTTCCTCCCCACACAAGAGCGTGGAAATAGCTTGGCACCGGCACGCTCTTTTACATAAACTAGTCCCTCTAGAACCTGTTTTTATATGCTGTTATATGGTTTGAATTTCCATTGACAAATTAGAATGAAATTATTCTAAAATATTCTAAAGAGAGCGCGGGACCCCGGCCAAGGGATATGAAAGAGCTTTTCACAGTTTCGAGGGCCCAGAGCACTAAAGGAGTTTCACATCAGAGCCCCGGGGCCGATTCCCCCCCTCACCCGTGGACAGGGATCGCCTTCATGAGCGCCGGGCCTGAATCTGGAAGAGGGGAAGGACTGGGAACGAGGGCCAGCTGTGGGGCCCAGTCTGTCTGGATGGCTGACTGCTCTGTCTGGCTCTTAGACGGGTTCTCTTGGCCAGAGAAACACATGCACTAAAGCCTACGCATGGAAAAGCAACACCCTTCTGCTCCATACGCCGTTCACAGGCAGGCTCTGCTCACTCGCGAACGAGGGGGGAGAAACTTGTTGGTTTATGTTTCTGTGGGTGGGGTGGCTAAGAAGAAACATTAATGATCTTCGAGACACGTATGACTACAACAACATATGAGGTGACACGGAAAATCTGCATCTTGGCTCTGGGATGATCTAGCCGTAACGGTTCTGGGCGTTTAAAGCACTTTGGGGGGGGTTTTAAACACAAAAATGTAATTTTTTACTCACCACAAGTCATTTAAACTTATTTTAATTGTTACACTGAAACAAGCATGTTCTGTAAAGCTGCTTTGAAACAATTTGAGTTGTGAAAAGTGCTGTGCAAATAAACTTCTGTTAAACACAGAAATCTTTCCCTGCGACATTATTGCGTTAAATTACCAAAACGTTGACTAGAAATTAAATGTATTTGTATATCGTTTCGGAAACACAGGATACAGTAGTGGCCAAAATAAAGTCTGGCTTAAGAAAGATTGCCATCTTTACCCTTTATTCAAATATTATTAGGGTTTAGATTAGGGTTCAATTCTCACTATTAACTATGTCTTTTGCCTCAATAAATCCGTTAAATCCGTTTCAGAGCAGCTTTACAGAAAATCGTGATGTTAATGTTTATAATATCTTTAAAACATTTTAGTACAGCTGGGTGATAAAATATTAAAATATAGAGTTTTGATGGGAATATTCAGTGATAGATTATAGCACTTTTATGTCATAGATTGGCATTATTTAATAAATAAAAATCACCATGCATTTGATTTTATGGAAAATAGCAGCTTGGACATTCTTCCTAATATCTCCTTTTGTGCTTCACATAATAATAACAATATTAGGCAACACTTTATTTTACAGTTACATGTAGTTACTATTACTATAAATTGTGCTTCATTACAGGCAACTAACCTAAAACACTAGCCCTATAGTAAGTACATGTAGTAAATTATTAGGTTACACTTTATTTTAAGGTGTTATTGTTACAGTGTAATTATATATTTAAGTACTGAGTAATATTAATCAACTACATGTACTTACTATAGGGTTAGGGCAGGATTAGGATTTGGTTGAGGGTTAGTTGCATGTAATTATGCATAATTTACTGTTATTACTATGGTAAGTACATGTAACAAATGTAACACTAAAATAAAGTGCTACCAATTATTATTACTCACTACTCAAATGTATAATTACACTGTAACACAGACAGCTTAAAATAAAGTGTAACCTAATCATCACACAGGGCTGGTGAGTAAACAGTGAGAGAATTATTATATTTTTAGGTCAGCTTCTCCTTAATGTTCAGCATGGAGAGATGATGCACAAATCAAAGTGATGCGTCTGACGATACAGGCCTGTCCCTTGACAAAATGCTAAAGCGGAATTCAATACATGCCAAGACAAGACCATGTTTTTTCTTCTTCTCGTTTTCGCCCTGACATTCCTCACGGAAAAATGCAGTGTATCACACGGACACGAGAAGACACTAATTAATTCTGCTCGGCAAACAAACACTCCCACAAAAAGGTGTGCATCTGCACATGCAACGCTCACATTGCTATCGATCATGCAAACGGGAGATATTAGCTGAATGAATTTAATTACAAACAGCCCGTACTGTATGCAAATGACGACCACAATTACAACAGATGAAAACAACTGAGTACTTATGACAGATGAGAGAAAACGTTCAAAGCTATGGATGGTTATTTTAGGATATGCAACTTGCACACTGTCTTTAACAGAGCCACTGAGATATCTAGCTTTCCTGACAAACAGGGGAAATGTTCAAAGCGTATTTTTGCAAAGGACCTGCAAGTTACACAGCGTTTGGAGTGTACACTGTTTGCTCATATTTTGCACACAGATATCAAGCCCTCTTTTCTCCTCACATCACTGACGTCCCTTCCTCACAAAACGCATCCCTATACCTGTGTTTCTGGAGTGTTGTTCTGAGTCGCTCTCCCAGGAGACCATTGCATCTTCTCCTTTGTTTTCTGTCTGTTCTGGCCTTTTAGTGTTTATTCTCAGAGCCACAAAGCTGTCAGAATATCCGACAGCATCTGACAACCTTCTCCATTTATTAGGCAAAATAGTGAGAGAAAAAAAAAAAAGAAAAACGCTCAGAGTTGGAGATAGCTAGGACTTTTTGATCGGACTGCATTCTGATAGCATGCTTCTTTTTTTTTGCAACTTACATCTGTTCTAGATTTGGTCAAGATCACGCTCCTGAAATTATTGCAGTTTTTAAATGATAAAATATCTTCATTTAGCTGGTAATGATACAAAAAAAAAAAAAAATACAAAAAGGTGTATATATATATATATATATATATATATATATATATATATATATATATATGAAGAGTTCAGATGCAAAAGCCTCTAAGTGCCATCTGAAATTTTCTTCTAGAATGAATTTAAGTTCAGTAATTTCACTTAAATGACAATTAATAGGTCATTTTCATTGCCATTTAAGTGAAATTACTGAACTTAAATATACGAGCTTGATAAAAATGATCATTCTAGAAGAAAATTTCAGATGGCACTTAGAGGTTTTTGCATCTGAACTCTTCATATATATACACACACACACACATATAAATATAAAATAAAAATAAAAAGCATATAACAAAATACAAACAGCTAAAGTGATCAAAACTGCTGCAAAAAGTCAAATGTGCACAGAGAAAAGGCTACTGCATTTCTGAAAAAAACATGTCTTTTTTTTAAACTAAAACAAAACTCAATACCCCGTGCAAAAGATGGAAATAGAGATAAATGCATAAAACAGATTTGTGGTCTCTGGTGTGTTTGTTGTGAAGGGAATACCGTGCAACTGGCTGTCTCAACGCTTTTGGAAGTTTTAAGTTACAAGCGCTTGAGATATTCCTGTAAAAAGAAAATAATGTCGACCCTCCAGAAAATCAAACACATCCCCTCATGAATATGATGCCACACGTCTGATTATGACATATCTGATGGCGCGCAATTACAGGACCGAAGGGACCAATCAAGAAGCATGAAGTGACAGAAAGGAGAATTTGGAGTTAAAACCACATTGAATCTTGGCCTTGCGCCCGACGTATGCGTTTAACTCTCACACACCACGTTTGTTATCAGGTCTCAAGGGTTAATATCGCCACTGCGAGCTCTAACGTGCCTGTAGTCAAATTAATCGCAAAATTGGCTGCACTAAACCTCCTCAGACAATGTTTGTTTCCAAAATAACTCAATAACACCAGTGTCTTTGCCGTGGCATTCAACGAGAAATTCAGGGAACTGGAGCTGTGTGACCTACGATGCTCTTGACTGATATTTTACACCGTTGACAATACATCTGAACAGCCGTGTAAAGTTTCTAGTAAATAATTTCATAAGAAAGCCTGGGGTAAAAACACTTACGCTTCCCAGGAACATATTAAACACTGGAGACATATTTTCACTGTTTACAGAATAAAACTGCTCCTTACTGAATGTTTTCAGTTTATTTGCACTTTAATTTAAAACACACACACACACAAAAAAAGGATCTGTAGTTAAGATCTGAATGCACTTCACTCTCAGTAAAATCTTAATTAAAGATCCTGTCTGTGCAAGATAAAAATGTAAGAGTCAAAACATTTAGTTTGTATAATGTTAAACTCCTAAAATGTAGGGTTTAACAATGCATTGTAGTCACTTGCATGTCTTAAATGTCTAAAATGAAGTAAAAATTGCTAAAAAAAAAAGTAATAGCAGTGGTTTCTCCTGTTAGTGCTACTAATTTCTCTCTCTCACACACACACACATATATATTTATATGACATTTATAATAAAATTGCAATTTGTTTTTGCAAATTGCAGAGCCCAACAAACTTTCTCTGCTGTCAGTGGGTTAATTATTATTTTGCTTCCTGTTTTCTGTCAGCTGAAGACTGAGTGTTTTAAAGTGTGCTAATTAAAGCTCACTTCTGGGTGACAGATTAGTTGTAAATGGGTCCCTGTGCCTGAGGTTAAGCTACCTTGGGTTGTTCATTATTCAACCATTAAGCCATCAAAGTAAACTCAACAGTCCATAAAAACACCAATTCATCAAGCTCTCACTGCAAGTCAATGAAGTTTACCTTCTTTGTTGTCACTCTGGCCCCGTGCTCGATCCCAGAATCCCAGGCACTTTTCATTACTGGGGTCCTCTATCAGAGCCTTGTTTCCAGGGACATACCAGGTGGCATGTTGCTCTGTCATGAGAGAGTCAAGGTCAATGGTATTCACTGAGCCCTTGCCTGCGGCCGGGCTAGAAGTGGCCAAGGCGCACTCCCCGTTCAGACCGGCCTGGCACTCGGCCTTTTTCCCCGCTTTCCCTCCCATCGGCTGGTCCTCGGAGATGCTGAACTGCTGCCTTTGCAACTGGATCTGAGCCTGCAAAATCTCCAGAGGATGAACCTCGTCCTGGCCCGTGTTGCTCAGCGGCGTCCGCACCTGATCCATGCACGGGGCGTCGCTGTAACCCGCCCTGTTTTCAGAGTTACACTTCACGCCCGCTCTGCAAGGCCTCGGGTCCTCGGTGCTGTAGTTTGGGCTCGCTTCATCTAAATAATCCATGCACGGTGAAACGCCATCCGATTTGCCGACGCTTTGAATTCCACTGTCCATCGAGGTGGCGAGGTCGGGTTTCCCGAAAGAAGGGGAGACCAGCGACCTCTCCGGGGTCTTCCCTCGGCTCTCCAAGCCGATGCCCAAAGCCGAACCCTGCTGACTCGGACTCACGACGGGGTTTCCAGCGCCGCACGGAGGAGAGAAGTTTCCAGGACTGATGTGCCCACTGTCTCGCCTCTTCTTCCCTCTCCCCTTGCCTGTTGCCATTTTCCCCTCACACCCAGACTCCATGTTGTCGTTCGGGGAGAGGGTGCTCGCTTCCCTTTTCGCCATCTGGCCCGTACCACTTTGACCTGTCGTCGTATTGTTGTTGTTATTCCCAGAGCAAGGCGTTTGACTATTCTGAGAAGCATTGCTCTGGAAATACTCTGCCCCTGGGCCGCCACTGCCACTGCTATTTATGTCCTGCTCAACCTGACCTGCTTTGCGTTTGGCCTCATTTTGACTTTTCTTATTAAAAGTCACATTGAGGTTTGGGGCCCCAAGGCTGGCGATCATATTCTGGCAGGCCGTGGAAAGAGCTGCCAGACAGCTTTGGCCAAACACACTGTCTTTTGTACTGGCTTTGTTCAAATTCCCCAAAGAGAGGGCCCCAAGCTTATTGACTGACAGGTGCTGACTGGAGAGGTACTCGGGATGGGCGGGATAGTTCCCTGGAGAGGAGCTAAATCCTGGAGGATTGCTCTGGGGGGCTCCCTGTTGACTCGGCCCTCCAGGAGGGAAACTGTGTTGCCTTCTCATCGCCATTCCTCCGAATTCAGCCGGCCTCCTGTCCGACTGCATGTTGCTCTCATCAGGAGACTGCATCTGCAGAGGATTGCTGACATTATTCTCGAATGGATGATGCGCTCCGGGAGAATTCAAAGACTGCATGTCCATGCTTGTGATGCCTTGTCTAAAAATAATATTGTGTCCGTTCTCCGCCTGCTCCAAGGCATGCGTGTTAGTTTCTCTACAATGCTGCTGTGGCTCGGGAAACCATGAGTTTTCTTGAGGTAGGTGGGGGCTGTCAAAGTTTCCATGGAAATTTGCATGCTTCTTCTCGAAATTGGACTGAGACACACTGCCCAGAGGGCCTCGGCAGACCATGCCGTTTGATGTGACGTCCCCGTGGAGACTTAACTGTTGCAGGTCGGGTTGCCTCATTCTCTGTTGCTGGCTTCTCGATGCCATTTGTTTGATAATCATCGCTGCGTTTTGCCGGCGTTGCTGTTGTTGTTGCTGCTGCTGCTGAGGGCCGGAGCTCAAAGGTAGGGGGCCTGATGGAAACCCATCCGTCACATGAGATGTGAAGTCCCCCATGGGAGAGGGGAAAGCTGAGGGGGAGAGGTGGCTCTCAAGATTGGGCCGATTATGTAAGCTGTTGCTTAGGGGGCTGCAACTCTCTCCAGCAGAGCCATTTGGGAGATCAAACCGTGGCCTTTTCGCCATATTTAAATAAGGCAGTGAGCTGAGGTGAGGGTGATGTGGGGGTTGCGGGGCTAGTTGGGGGACATCAAACACCGGCTCCCCAAAGGGATGCATGTTGTGGTTATTCAGTCTGTGGATGGGCCGATCCAGGTGGCCGTGCTGAACGTGAACCATCGGGCCACCGCTTTGAACGTCCGCGTTGTTCGCGACATAGTCCGGCGTGTGATAAAACCGTGGAAGTGCAGGGGAACTGGGATTCTGCCTGGCAACCGGTCCAGGTCTTTGCTGCGCCATGAGGTGGTGCCTAGCGTTAACCCCTGGATCAATTTTCCCTCTGTTCCCGAATCGGTCCGAAAACACGTTTTGCTGAGGTAGCTGCTGGTCGACTTTCGAGCCGCCCATCATTGGCCCTCGGGAACCAGTTCTATTGCAAGTGGAAAAGGGACCCCCTGCCACTTGGTTCCCCGTTTCACAATAGGGCAGTTTGTGCTCTGAATTATCCGGGGTGGAGAATCCTGTCATATCGAAATTCCCCGTCAGAGGATCACAGGGAAAACAGTGCTCGGATCCCGCCATCCTGCCCTGTGGGAAAAGCCTGTAATGTTCAAGTCTGTGGGTTTCGGGGGACGAGGACGGCAGGCCGTGGAACGAAGCGGCGCGGTTCGGTGACTGGTCTAGTGGAAGACAAGGAGCTGGAACCGCATTGTTAGCGTTCGGATGGCCGTGTGGTTGAAACTCAGGCATGGCCGCCATTCTCTGTTGATGCTGTTGCTGTGAAATGCATTCTCGCGACTGCGCCTCTGCGAGCTGCTGACTGAATCCTCCTTCAAACATATGCGGGTGACCTGCGTTGCTGCTGTTGAAAGCCATGTGTCTGTCCCCATGCAGGCAAGAGGGGACACTGTCCTGATACAGATGTGAATGCTGCTCGTGGTTAGGAGCTTGATGGTTGAACGGTCCTTGCATGTGGAGTTGATGTTGTGGCTGAACTCCCATCGTGAGCATATCCCCATGGCCATGAGTCTGGAATCCATACTGGTCTCTATTTGAGACAAAGTTGAGTCCCTGCATAGGGGATTCATTTAGGGGACCCATCATCGGCTCCACTGCTACCGACGGCCCTTTCATATGAAATCCGGCACTGTTATAATTAGAGTTCATTTTCAGTCTACAGGGATTAAATTCCTTTTGTTTTTTTGTCACTGCAAATCAAAAAAAAAGAGATCAAATTAAATCAAACAAATCCATTTTTTTTTTTTGTACTTTCAAAGAATATTTGACCTCTCAGGAGCACACGTTAAGAGCTCATTTAATAATCCAAATAATTATATAATTTCAACAACACTATTTATTAATCGTTAAAAACAATATAAAGTTTTCGTTTCACATGCATGTGCATTTTGATAAATATTAAATGATGCGAAAGTATGAGATCGGATGACAATTGGAAGTACCTCAAATCCAGCACAAGCTTAAAAACGCGAAGTCCTCTATGGATATCCTTAATGCAACGATCCTGGAAAACGTGCATCTTAATAAAACTCCTCGTTTACATCATTATTCGATGCGTAACGTCCCCAAGTCGTTCAACACATATCCAGAGGAGTGCAGACCAGCGCGCGTAGCACATGTCCCATGTTCACATCTCCAATGCAATGCGCGCGATCCCGACGATATTCTATAATAAAAACACTTACATGCATTCAAAAGGAGTAAATGAATGCATTAAATCAGCGGTTCTCTGAGGAGAACTTCGCGCGTGCGTTCAGTCCAGCGAGGAGACCCAATGCGCCGCTGTGGGTGAGCGCGCGTTTATAAACTGGAGAGCCCAGGATCCCTTTTGTTGCCACAGTATGAAATGCATTTAGCACAAAAAATAATCGGCATTTTCTTTAATATTGTCCGTACTGTACGCGCTTTTCCATCAAAATAGTTCTGGCTCCAGGAAGATTTTCTCATTTATCCTTGTGTCGGATGTGTTGAGCCGCGGGCATCGGCAACAAGTTTGACATTCCCTCATCTGTTCCAGAGCTGATTCCTCACCAATGCCGACACAGGCACACATGCGCAGGGGGCGGGGCTTGACGCACAAGGGGCGGGGCTTTGCTTAAGGACGCTTAAAAGAGATGTATAACGCATTAATAAAATATAATAGATTAATAAGAAACAACACTTCTAGGTCTTAAACGTCTTTCACAAATAGAATATCTAGATGTCTAGGTATATGTATCAATAACAGCTGATAAAAATATCAAAACTAGAATTAGGCTAGCTAAATTAATTTTGTACATATCAAATAGTATCTATAGATTATTTTTTTTTAATTACACTGGGATTCATTTTTCTACCCACAAATCCACATATTATAAAAACATGTAAAGAAAAATATGAAACCTAAGCAAAATGTCTACGTGTGAAACACTAGATCTCTTATTTACATTTTTCATAATTTAAAACGCTTCAGCATAAATATTCAGTCATTCCCAAATCCTTCAAATAGCCATATTCCTTTATGCACAGATAATGTAGTAAATATGCATGAGTTAATTAGTAAATTAGCAGATGCATGAAACAGGCTTCATTTTCAAGCGGTGACGAATGGCAGCCAGAGATAATGAATGTGGGTTAATTTCCTGTAAGTAACCGGTTATTGTGATGTATTTTTAGACTCATTGCTGCAGCATGGGTCAAATTATGTATCTTAACAACAAAAGCTTTTTAATGCACAGTAATTAAGAAATTGTAGAAATAAAAACCTTATGCTACGAACTAGACTGGTGTCTCACAAACCACAACCATTAGGCTACTAAAAGGTTTTATGGTGAAATATAAGTGGCCATTTATTGATAGGTATGACTGAAGGAATTAAACTAATAGAGGGATAGTAAATGGAGAGCTATAGACGTGTTTTGTAGGTCCCTCTGGCCTCCATAAGAAATCATTACCTGCTTCTTTGACGAAGAGGAACAGTGCCATCTAGTGCTGCTGTCAGGCACTAACACAGATGAAAACTGGGAAAAATCCCGTTAGATTTCAGTGAGCACAAACAGATGTAAAATGTAGCATTTAAGGTCTCAACACCTTTATACTAACGATTAGGACTGGGTTTGGATATTTGGAAACACTTTACAATAAGGTTAACTTTGTAAACTACATTAGTTAACATGAAAAAAGCATTTATTAATCTTAGTTGAAGGCATAGTTCAACCAAAAATGAAAATTCTGTCATCATTTACTCACCTTCAAGTTGTTCCCGAATCCGTATGAATTTCTTTCTTCTGTTGAACACAAAAGAAAATATTTTGAAGAATGTCTATGGAAGTCATTAACTCTTTGGTTCCCCGTATTCTTCAAAATATCATCTTTTGGTTTGGAACAATTTGAGGGCGAGTAAATTATGACAATTTAACGTTAACGTTAATTTAGACATTTACTAATACATAGTTAAAATCAAAAGTTGTTTTCCTGTTAACATTATTTAACTGACTTCACCTGACAAACAAACAATGAACGTTAACAAAGATGAATACTGTAATTAATGCATTGCTTGTTAATTAAAGTCCCCCTGTGTTGAAAAACAAGCATTTAATGTTGTTTATATGTCTATATGTGGTGTTTTTAATACGCTTTAAGACAAACCATGTGTAAATTCATAAGTCGACTCCATTGCTGAGTATTTTCTCCTTAAAACTGCAGTGAACCAAAGACAGTCTCAGCTTTGAAATCGCTGGTGTTTCTGACGTCACAAACTACCTTGTAACCAATCAGATCAACGTGTGATCGTCAACCAGTGGATCTCTGAGCTGAGTGAGTGAGTGGAGGCGGGGCTCATTTGCATATTCATAGAACCGCGAATACTAAATGAGGCGAGGGTGTCGAGTTACATTCAAGCTATTGTAAGGCATGAAGAATATTTTAAGGAAAAAACATTTAAATATGTAATTTTGGTGATCAAAGATGAGTTTTAAGGGTTAAAATGATTGACTGCAGGGGGACTTTAATTCATTAACTAATGATTTAAGGCTAATAAAATATTTATCAGTACATAAAAATAGGCCTAAATAGCAGTTTTAAAATGACCTGATACGTCAAGGTTTTCCATGACAGACAAGACATTCATTAAAGCACACAACAGCACAGTGTAAAGAAAACTCGAAATAAAATCCCAAGCACGACTGGTGTCGAAATTTATTAGATATACTGTTAATCGTTCAATTTATAACCAATTCAGAAGCTGCAGGGAAAAAATAAAATAAAATAAACAGAATCAAATCACACCGTTGTACATTCACTGATATTTCACCTGATTTTAAAACAGAAAAAGACAGTAACAGCATTGTGTAATTCCCCAAGAAAACAATTTCTCCAAGCTAAGATTACAATACATGATTGATTGATCATCTCTGAACCCCCATGCCCCCCCACCCCCGCTAGCCTAAAAGCCCTGTAACGTGTACAAAAGTAAACACACGATCCGTGAGACTCGAGACAGTATTCATGTCTGCCGAACAGACGTCAGTGCACTGATTGCTCTAGAGAACATACGAAAAAAGGAAAAATCAAAACCTGACTTCCTCCCATCAGAATGCCAAAGACCTAGAAGAAAAAGAAACGCAGGTGCGCTATAATGTATAACCTTGACTGAAATGAGGGAGCATGACAAGGTGCGTGATTGCGTGAACATATGTGGACCTTGAAATGAGAGGAAGCAATACATGCAATCCCAATGAGAAACTCTTTTCCATTAAAACTAATGTGCAACACTACCTGGACAATCACCATGAGACTGAAGCACGTTTCGTGAAACACACTAACGCACTGGCCATGGCACACCATCATAATCCGCTCTGTCTCCTCTGGAGAACCACACACACTTTAAAAACCGAGAAGATAAAACACTCTTTTTGCTAGGCTGGATGATCTGAGCTGGTGCAGGACGGCCAGAGACGAGGAGGACAGGAAGTAGAATTATTCCACATGCGCATCCTCGGCTCAGATCTGACCTGGTACGATATATAGAAACTATACAAATATCAAGCTCTTTGAAATGCATTTATAAAGCTCTCCTCTTTGTCCTAAGCATCTGTTGAGGCATCGACACACACACACACATTCAGGTGCGGAGCTCAGGGTTCCCACGACGTCATTTCATACAGACTAATCACTATATAAATACATTAATTATATATATAGACACAGTAGTGGCTAAAAGTGATGTTCGGATTTGACCCTAAACCATCAAAATGTGAGGAAAATATTTTACATGTCTTTAAATATTATGGAAGAACAAAACTAAACTTGGTTACAGTATTTATCTGACAAAATTATTTGGCAAACTCCAGCTACAGGCTTTATTTTACTATGCAAACAAGAAAGTGCATGGAAAAACAAAAAGCTCACATTTGACTACAACATAATCTGTTATTAATATTTAGTTGGTTCTCTCTTTGCTTTTGCACGCGTTCATAATTGCTTTGTATGAGAGTTTAGACAAAAATTATTCCCACACTATTATTTTCACTTATTACTTTCATTATATTTCATATTTTCATTATTACTGTCATGTTTCATTGTGTTATAATCACACATAAAACAATCGACTCCAAGCACAACTATGCAATATGCTTACAAAATCTTTCATTTTTAACTATATTTGAATAAAGGATGAAGATGTCAATTTCCCTAGGCCGGACATCACTGTTAACCACTACTGTGCGCATGCCTTACATTTCATTAAAGAAATGTCCTAGCACATTGTTAATCAGAGAACATTTCAGATTGTCCCTTTGCAAAAAATGCAATTACAGTATGTAATATGTAAGCATGTAATAATACAAGAATTCAGGGCCGCTTAAAAAAACTACAGGCACAAACATGAGCCTTCTGCAATGCCATCTCTCACTGACTGTGTAGCGACAGCGAATGTAAATTTGCTGTCATGACAACGCCAGTAATATTTGCATAATATGCGCAAGGATACCAAGAAAAGGATCAGCAAAGCGCCGCTCACAAGAAGTCACATCCGTAACCAGAGATTCATCCACCTGGAAAAGTAGTTCCACCTCAAAAATGGCCATTTAGATCCACATTTCTGCTGTGAAACTACATTGCAGCTGCGCTATTATAACTGCGATTTGTGCTTGAGGGACTAAATGAAATTATTCCCTGCATGCACACACACACGTAAATGAACCGAGACTGAGACTTTTCCAGGCCTGGAAATCACAACATTTCCCTGATATCTCCAGGTTTTCTGTGAGCGTGGGAACCCTGAAGCGTTACAGGTAGATTAGCAGATATAAAAGCACTTCGCCTGTCCTAAAGCCACTCGGAAAAATAAAAAAGCAGCAGCGATTTGCTCCGGTAATTAGTCTGGATTTTGGAGAGGAGAACCATGTTCAACTTAAAGAGTCCTGGGGGGGGGGTTGCATCACATGAAGGGTCTCTGAGACCCTCTTTAAAAACATGCCTGAGCTCATGCAAAAGCCACTCGCAGACAAAATAAAGAAATTCTGCTAGGTGGACGTGTGTTTTCGTGCATGCCGTGCAAGCATGATCACACGTTTTCCTAGAGATGGTAGGCAGGACTATGCACATACGACAAATTAAAAACCCTTGATTAGGAACCAAAAAGAAGTGCTTCATCTTGGGGGGGGGGGGAAGACTAAAAACACAGACAGGAAAAGTAAAGATCTGAACCATTATGAAAAAAATATATAACCAAACGAAAACAAACAAATAATTGGTCCGATGCCTGCCAAAATTAAGTCGTTTTTTTTTTTTTCTGAGATAGAATAACACAACCATACAGCAATACTCTAACATTTCTAAACGTCCTAACAAAGTGGTAATAGTCACTGGATCAACCTGCCTGCATCTAGAAAACAGGTCAAGTGTTGTCCGAGTGTGTCCACCCTGTCCAGTACTACTGATCATTGTGTCATTCTGCTGTCTGGTGGAGGACGACGGCGCCGCCGCTGGCCGGTTTGTTGGATGCGTTGATGTCTTTCGTCAAGCGTCATCGTGGTTGGATTCTTGTAGTTTTGCCTCATTGTTCGTGAGCAGCACTGGTGCCTCGAACCTGACCAGTTTTACGAAGCTACAGGTGCGAGAGAAGAAAACAGTGAGCGTTAGGAACCGTCGCTAATGCGCGATCGAAGCCGAGCTGATAAAGGCAAACATGAATCATAACACCATCACGTCCTAACCAGGCATGAAGAGAGAACGATGCGGATTATCATGTGACAAACTCTTCCATTCTAATGCATGTGGTTGATCAGTTTCAGTTTGGTTACAGTGAAATATCATTGGTCAAAAATATTAAACTCAAAACATAAGCTAATTCAAAATACTATAAAACACTACAATAGTAAAAATAACAATATTATAAAAATAATATAACACTGGTTTACATTTTTAGCAGAACACTGTAAAGTTGCTTATTGTTAACTAAAACTAAAAATATTTTAATTCTTTAACATTAGCAAAAATAAAAACGTTTTTTAATTGTTTAACATTAGCAAAAAATAATAATAATTCTTTAACTAACATTAGCAAAAATAAAAATATTTTTTAATTCTTTAACATTAGCAAAAAAAAAAATGTTTTAATTCTTTATCAAAAATACAAATATTGTTTTAATTCTTTAACATTAGCAAAAATTGTAATATTTTTTAATTCTTTAACTAACATTAGCAAAAAAAAATATATTTTTTAATTCTTTAACTAACATTAGCAAAAATAATAAATGCTGTGAAATAAATATTGCTCGCTGAGTTCATGTTAGCTAATCCATAACCATAATTTCATTTAGTTTGTTAGTTTTAAGTGTTTTCCTTCAAATATTTAGCCTACATTTTACTTCAGCTTTATTGCAGGTAATAAAAATAAAAAGTTTTCCTTGTTTGTTCACAACACAATGTAAACAAATACAACTTTCGATTTAAAAAATGTATTAGTAAATTAACTTAGATTAACAAATGCTGCAGTGTTTTTCATTGTTTCCTCATTACTCTTTACTAGTGTAGTTAAATATTTGCAAACAAATTAAACCTTAATTGTAAAGTGTTACCAAAATATAAACTAAAAATAAGGAGATGTACTAGAATGACTAAAACTGTAATTAACAAAAGGAAATAAAGTTACTAAAACTTAAAAACAAAAGCTAATTCAAATTAAAGCTGCAAGCAGCGATGAAAAGGGCCCTCGCACCCCTGCCACCGCCACCCGGCGCCTTTAGTAAAGGCCTTAAGATTACACTCACCAAATTTTATATTGCTATAACCAAATATGAGCATGGTCATGTGTTTAGGACAGGACTCTTATCAAACATGTGAAGTTTGGGGCAGATTGGACATTGTATGCCTAAGTTACTGCAGGCTGTCTGTGGTTGCCTAGCAACATCGGAACTGCAAGTAACATTAATATTGAACTTATCTGATCATGCATATATCACCAGAAGGCCGAAATTGGGTGTACGTTTGTCAGGCCGCCGAGGGCACACCCTTCGACGAAAACTCAAGATCTTCGCAATTTAACGTCGCAAAGGCCTTAAGATTACACTCACCAAATTTGAAGAGGATCAGATCAAAACTGTAGGAGGAGTTCGTTAAAGTACAACATCAGGAAATCTAGGAGGACAAAATCTAGGAGGAAGTTCAACATAGCTGACTTCCTGTTGTGTTTAGGGCTATGCTCCAAGAGACTTTTTTGTAGGTATTGGGTCATTACATGTATGTACCAAATTTCATACCTGTACGTGAAACCTAGAGCCGGGGCAAAATGTGGGGGCAATAATTTACCGAATTTGCCCCCCCCAATTTTGAAAACCATATTACACGTAAATTTTCACCACTTCTGAAGCGTGTGCAAAGTTTCATGAGTTCGAGCATGTTAAGGCCCTCTAAAAAGCGATTCACTTTGGAGAAGAAGAAGAAGAATAAACGGAGCAAAAACAATAGGGTCCTCTCACCATCGGTGCTCGGGCCCTAAATATCAATACTATAAAATATTATAATAGTAAAAACAATACAACAGTATAAAATTTATACTAAAATAACTATTTTTAAATTTCAAGTCTCTATATATATTTTCTCACCCGTTTTATCATCTACAAGTGAAAAGATTTAAGTCTAATATGCATGATTTGAGGAATCATTCACATCTGCAGCACAAACAATGTTAGGCGATTTGCCTACTGAAGTTTAATACTTGTTCAAATCAATAACACTAAGCTTGACTAACAATAGTAGTGTAATACTAAACACTGCTGATTCCTTCTGATCTGTCGTGATTTTGTCACATAGATCCAGCATTTAGTTTTCATCGTGCCTGGTTAGTGAATTCAAGACATTTCTTTCACACTCAAACGTGTACGAACGCACGCTCACTCAATACAAAGAGAGCAGAAACACACACACACACACTCACATGCGCCGAGTATAAACACACTCTGGAAAAATCAACAAACACAAAAGCGGTGATTAGAAACCAAGAACACAGTGCAGAGAAGCAGCAATGAGGCGATGAAGAGACATGAGAAATGAAGGACGGGAGAGAAGAAGAAAGAAAAAAAGGTTTGGGCAGAGACGCTTGGAAAGAGCGGCCGAGGAGAGGCTCATCTCTTCCAGATCGTTTTACAGCGCAGCCAAACGCAGAGGGAGGGAGAATAACACAAATATGAAGCGGCTGTGCTTCATTCTGACTCTCAACAGACGCTCAATATCTCTCCAGAAGAAGAAAGTCTATAAAATTAACTTCATAACTGCCTAACAGAGATCAAAACGAGATTCATGCAACGTCCAACACACATGACCAATACGAAAATAAAGGAATAGTTCACTCAATCAAAGGCTCTGTCATCTTTTATTATCGTTCCAAACCTGAATGAGTTTCGTTCTTATTAAAGAAGATTCAAGTTGCTCATTTGAATACAATGAAAGCATACAGTGGCTATGATAGTAGTCCATAGTCATCTGAACTCATTGACACCTTTTATGAGATGAACAAACTAGGAGTGTAACAATATATCGCAATACAAAAATTACATAATATGTGACCCTGGATCACAAAACCAGTCACAAGTCGCACGGGTTTATCTGTGGCAATAGCCAACAATACATTGTATCGATTTTTCTTTTATGCCAAAAATCATTAGGATATTAAATAAAAATCATGTTCCATGAAGATATTTTGTACATTTTCTACCGTAAATATATAAAACATTTATTTTTGTGAGTGAATGCTGCACAATTGCCAACATAAATTAACAACTTTAAAGGAGATTTTCTCAATGTTTCAACTTTTTTGCATCCTCAGATTCCAGATTTTCAATAGTTGTATCTCGACCAAATATTGTCATATCCTAACAAACCATACATCAATGGAAAGATTATTTATTCAGCTTTTAGATTATGCATAAATCTCAATTTCAAAAAGTTCACATATTTTTCCAGGATCACATATGTATCGTTAAAGTTAAAAATTACTGTGCGTGAAAAAATTCAAGTTTTCAGAGTTTTAGTGTCAGTACTACATTAAACTACTATATATATAATGTTGAATATAATGTATAATAATGCAATGGGTGAATATTTGTGGGTCCTGATAATGCCAAATGATGATGTTACCAGTAAAAAGTGGCCTATATTATTTTAAATATATCTAGTCAGTGAAAGAGATCAAGCATATTCGTCTACTCTAAAATAATATTTTCAGCTTCAGAATCATGAATATTGTTATTCTGGTGTCTCTATTGTCCTGTTCATTGAGTTTCCAGCACCAAGTCCATCCTATTCATTTACACACACACTGTAATACCAGATTTAGCAGTTTAATCAACAGTACATTTTTTTTTGTTAACCATTTATCATATGTTTTGTAGTATCGCAATAATATCATGATATGTATCGAATCGTGACATGAGGGTATCGTTACACTCCTAGAAAAAACTGAAATTTAGGCGTTCATTCTCTGCAAATATTCTCTCAAATCTCCACTGGATTTCCATATTTGAATATTGACATTTGAGAGCAAAATCAGAAGACTTAAAATATAGCGTATAAATCATTTAAACTTCTTTTAAGTTGGTATTTCAGAGCTTGATAGCATGTGATCACTTGTATGCTTTCATTGTACAGAAAACAAACGTGTAGATTCAAACCAACTCAATGGAAGAAACTAAGCAAGTCATATGGAGTCGTTTGGAATGACATGATGGAAGTAAATGACTCTGTTTGCATGCACTAACCCTTTAGGATGAGAAGAACGGAAAAGAAAAAAAGGCCATTGCAGCTGCTCCTGTAAACATCGCAAACCTGCCTTCATTTAGAGAGAAGATCAACAACTCGACAGAAGAACGCTGCTTTTGGAAACTACAGCCGTTGGCCGACACACTTGCTTTAAACATCAAGAACGTCTAAAAAAAAAAAACTCTTTTACCTTTCAACTGGAGTCTAAAACCATTAGAACTTGCAGATCGGGCTTTTTCAAGGAGCTGCAAACACCTGCTTTTAATTTGCGCCGTTGAGGCACTATTTTCCTCTGGCCTGAGCGAAAGATATCAGGGGGTTCAGCCAAGAGTTTGTCTAAAATGACTAACACTTTTACTCGGGTTGTGTTGGCCCACACGTCAGCTGAGAGGAGAGCACCAGAAGAAAAGTTAGTTGTGGTTAGCTGAAATGAAGGCAGTGAGGTGATTGGTTAGTGGGTGGCGGCGGATGAAAAGAACGTGAGAAAGAACGAGCGACGGAGCGACTGCTTTTCCTTACGGAGTCTCTCCACCTGCCTTGTGATACTAAAAAGGATTCGGCTACTCATCGGCTGCCGTTGTGCCTCGTACGGATCCCTTTCGACGCATCTAGAAACAAAACATGCCGTTAGGTGCAATCTTTCCACTTGCTGGTGTCGACCTGGAAGAAAAGTGTCAGGAAACCTCAAAATAGGCAACGCCAGAACATTAAAGCATATCTGAGTGAATGCAGGTAGAATTGGCCAAGTCGTCATTTTTATGGGAATCATCCCACCTACTGAAGTCTATATATAATAAGCTGGGATTTGAGAAAGTTATTATTTTTTAATTTTCACCAGATCTTTTGCATTGTGACATTTTCATAGCAATAAAACAGTACCTCAAAAAAAAAAAAAAAAAAGCAAAAAAAAAAAAGTAATAAAAAAAAATATATAAATTCTCAAATAAATAAAACCAATTTCTTTATTGTAATACAGTAATAATGCTGTGTGGGTAAAACCAACACAAACTCAGACCAACATTACAATTGTACCTTAAAGGGGTGATGAACTGAGAAATCAAATTTTCCTTGAGCTTTTGACATATAAGAGGTCTTCATACTATTAGAATATCCTGTGAGTTTCAGAACTGAAAACTTCCTTGTTAGTCCAATAAAAGCTTTTATTGACACCAGGCACAGCGAACGACAGGTTTTTCAAAGTGGGGATCTATGAGGTCAAAGGGTATCAAACCCCGCCTCCGCAGAAGATCAACGCCTACTTCAACACTTCCTGTTTAGCCCCGCCCACCGATTCACGCATTACATGAAACTCATTATAATATGCAAAACTGTTATCCAATCATAGCAGTGGGTGTTTACTTCCAAGTCTTCAATGCGGCACACCCATAAAAACCAAGCGTTTCAGGAGCTAGGCTCAAAACCAGGGTAGAAAATACCCTATTACTTATTCATTTTGATGTTTTTGAAACCAAGCGAACGTCATAAGTTGACCTGCATAAAATGTTTTAAAAAGTCAGTTCATGACCCCTTTAATGTAAATAAAATAAATGATAAATAAATTATATATAAATGATATATATAATCTGATTTTATATAATCATATATATGTTATTACATTACAAGCTATTTATTATTAGGAAAATGGCAACATTTTTGCATTTCAGAATACAAAAAATATATATTAATGGTCCAAAAATATGCTTCATTTTCTTAATTTTAGTGAGAAATATGATGCATTCATGACCGTTTTCGTGAGATTCACCCATTTAATGTCAGCGAAGAGGCACTGAATGGGTTAACGTTGACATAATCCTCCCTGGAAATATATTCACCATAATTTCCATAAAAGAGGTTTTGAAAAAATATATATCCTGGAAGGTTTTTGTAAAGCACGGCAAAGCCAAAGCAAACTTGATTCGTCAAATATTAGTCCAAATACATACTTTCTGCTTGGCAACCGTATAGTAGCAGTGTAAAAAAAACCTGTTTGTTTAATATAAAGTTTTACTACATATACTGCTTGTTTTATAAAAGCCAGCCTTAACAACTGAAGGCAATTACAGATGAACTGGTTAGGTATAAAGATATAACTCCTAACTTGACTGACGGGTTGACGGTTAAGGGATCACTTTATTGGTCTTGGCCAACCGTCGCTTGAGAATAAAACTAATAAGCGGCTACGCCTTCGGGATTTGGATGAGAATGTATTGATCGATATTTCCCAGGCAGTGAAGAGTTTGTGGTTTTCCTTGGCTGCATGCTGAAAGCGATCACAGAGCGTGTCAGAGTTTGGAGAGACTGCGTGCCGTTGGATCATCATATTTACTGGGTAGAGGAAAGAATCTGGGCCAAATACTATACACTTGAGCTGGGACGCGTTCAACAAAAACAACTGAAAATAGAGAATACGAGAGCGCTGCCAGCAGTGACCGGCGGTAAAAAAACACACAATATAGCTCAAATCTGTAACCCCTTCAATAACATCCAGAAGCAGATTTATTACTATTTTAGGTCTACAGTCTAATAATGACCCCTGGTGCTAATATTACAGGTACTAATGTTTTATTCCACATATAAACGCCCATGTTACGCAATAAAATCAGTCCAGATGTGCACTGTAAGCTGATGATGTACAGGTTGTACATGTACCGCACTAACCAGTTGCTATTTATCTTGTAGTCAGAATTTAATAACAAAAGACTGCAAATAAAATAAAAGCTCTCTAACGCAATAATTAGAAACATACGAAGCAACGGCATTCGACTAGCACTGAAATGGCTATTTTGAATTGTTCAAGCTGTTTTAGTCTAATCTCACTTGCTGAATCAGTTGTAGAGGTAAATGCCAAATAACATTCACTCACTGGACATAATGCCATTCGTTATTTTTAAAATGAGCTGTAATTTTTTGTGACCTTATGTAGCCCCGCCCCTTATGTAGCCCCACCCCTTATGTAGCCCCGCCCCTTTTCAGCGCTGCGCTCATTGTCTTTTGTCTTCTGGTCTGTATTTTCACAGCGATGTTGCGTATTTATGAATGAACGGCTCGTTTTTAAATCTTCCCGATCTACTGACATTTGTTAACACATCTGCTTTAAACATTATAATCCTCATGATAACTTTCGTTAACTTTACATTAAGTAAATCCACTTCACCAGCTAGTTACTCCCGGACAGCGATGCCAAAGAGATATACAGAGCGACCGCAAAAACGGAAGTTCAAAGACAATATTCTAAAGATGGCTGCGCGCTTGTTTCTCTCGCGCATAAGGTCTATATGAATATGATATCAGAAATCACACACCTTTAAAGACATTCATGAATAAACCAAAATGTGGAAAGAATAGCGTTTCATGATCTGAACTGCTGGGAATGAGGAGGTCTGCCATGGATGGGTGGGAGCAAATGCAATGGAGGAAGCTATACGTGCTTCAGACCATAATGCCCCTCTCACCTCTTCCAGCTCTCGCTGCGTCTGCTCCTCCATCCTGCGGATGTCTGCCATGGTGAGCTCCACCCAGCTGTCAATCCAACAGAAGAGCTGACGGTGGAAGTTGGTGAAGATTCTCTTCTCTTGCTACAAACGCAGATGAAAAGAAAAAAAGTCTGTGTTATTGAAAAGCATTCAGAGGGAATTATCAAACTCACTGACACTCACCTCAAATCTCATTCAAATTCAAATCACTCCAGGTTTGACATAAGGAACAAATGTTTGATATAATTAATGTTGAATTTGGTGCAACACAACTTGCCATAGTTTAAGAGGTCCTATATTATGCTTTTTTCCCCATCTTCATCTTTCTTTAGTGTGTAATGTTGCTGTTTGATGTTTCATACGCAGAATAAAGGGGCGGGGCCTGGTTGAGTTAGTTAGTAGTATGTTAAACTGGTGGTTATGGTAAGGGGCGGGACATTTCCCAAACATGCTCGAAGCGCTTGACCAATCACAACACACTGTTGCAGCCGACCAATCAGAGCACAGTGTGCTTTTCAGAAGGAGGGGCTTCATAGAGACAGGAACTAAACAGAGTGTTACTGACAGAATGGGAGGAGAGGAGCTGCAACAATGGAGAATATGAGGAAAATAATCAACATTCAAGCATAAAAACCTGTTCTAGTAGAGCCCTTTATATCACGAGTGCTCGCATGAAAAAGAGCGCTCTAGACCACTAAATATCTCTTTTTGTGTCCCATACGTGATTGGAAAAACAACATGGGTGAATAAATGATAAAGTTGCTAAGCGCTAAGTTTGAATGGGTGTCGATTGTTACCTTGTGGATGAAGTTTTCTATTTTGGTTTGAAGGCCCCACCACTTGAACTTGACAGTGACTAGTTTGTACGCACACATACGAGGGGCGTCTGGCTTGGCCAAGAGCTCTTTCTGTTCGGGGAGAGAAATCACACAAGATCTTCATATAGAACAGAGTTAATAGGGAACTAATAATAAATGTCTGATCAATTAATTAAATAGAGGCACTCACTTTCCAGTCCGGTCCTAAAGGTCCTCGGCCTGTTTTCTCTGAGTGAAAGATTTCTGGGTCCTCATCTGGTTTATAATCCTGAGAGAATGACAATTTGGATCACTTATATTTCCTTTATGGTTCATATTTCTCCTCAATGCCTTGGTTAAGTTGGCATAGAAGTAATTTCAGAGATGGATATTCAATTTTGATGAAAAGCTGTAAATTATTACCAATTAATTGTGTAAAACAATTTTTTTTTTCATGTTATCTCTATTTGTCAACCACTTTCAGAGATAATTCGCTAAAACCTGCTCAAAAAGTTGCCAAATGTCACTAGATGGCATAATGCGCTAATTAGCATATGACATCACGCCGTATTTGCATTCTCCTTAGTGTCAGGCCTTAAGTTAAAGCACAAGTTAAATCATATTTAAAATTTTCAAGGCTGCATTTATTTGATTAGAAATACAGTAAAACAGTAATATTTTTAAATATTATTTTACAATTTAAAATAACTTTTCTATGTGAATATATTTTAAAATTTAATTTATTCCTGTGATGGAAATCTGAATTTTCAGCATCATTACTCCAGCCTTCAGTGTCACATGATCCTTGAGAAATCATTCTAATATGATGATTTGCTGCTAAAGAAACGTTTATGATTATCAATATTGGCATTTTTGTCAGGGAAACCATCATACAAGGACGCATTAAATTGTTAAATCCTTTTGAATTTTCTATTTAGCAAAGAATCCTGAAAATTGTTCAGTGTTTCCAACACTGAATTTCAACATCGTTATCAATAAATGTTTCTTGAGCAGAAAATATGCATATTAACAGGGTTTCTGAAGGATCATGTGATGCTTAAGACTGGAGTAATGATGCTGAAAAATCGCTAAATGTGTCTGCAACAACACGTTATCTTAAAAAACACACTCCCACCACTTTCAATTTGGGAATTCCCACCATTTCCATCTTTTTGCACATACTCGCACTCTACCTTTTAATCTCTCAAACCTCGGCGTTAAGTACCGTGAACATATGGGAATAAGGATTAACCCTAACCAGGACTGATCCACTTAACTAATTAAAGATACGAAGCATAAAAGTGCTCAGGCACGAGAAGAGCAGTCACTTCAGCGGCCCACTACAGGTCAGATAACCTGTACACTCCTGATACTCAACACTGGACTCCAGTCAAACAAACACAGCTGTATGTGTGTGTTTGGCACAGAGCCAGAATTAGGTCTCATGGAAACGTATTTGGATTTATTCAAAGCTGCTGATGTTTGATGCAATGCGTGTCTGCTAGTATATGACACCGGCAGCTAGTTTGTTTGTTCTTGAGGCTTAAGTTTTACGTCTACAGCTTCAAACTGACTGTTTTTACCAGTTTGTGCAGTAAATCTGCTGCTTAGAGAAGGTTCAGGTCTCAATAAAGGGCCTTCTTGGTAAACTATTGAACCTTGAGTAATGCAGGTTACAAGGGCAATGGTCCACACACTAATGTCACGTCACCCTAATCCAGTCTTATGCAAGGCTGAATCACAAATCACACACTAGCCAGCCTAAATATAGCATGTGGGATAAGGATTAGCAAATCCCAAATCACAGCACACTGAAAATAGTTTCAAAGTACACGTCATATGTGCATGTTTGAGGCTAATGATGCCTCTTGTGCTAAAGATGGAGTGCTGTGACGTTTTTGTATGAACCTAATAATTGTATTAATTTAGATATGCTCACACTTACAAGCAAAAACAAACGGTAACAAAGGGGGTCTGTGGTATCAAGATCATTTTATGATATATAGTATTATAGTATAATCTTGCTAGATATGAGTATGTGCTTTCCCATTACCAGCAAAGTATATATAGTACCATTGAAAGGTTTGGGATCTGATTTTTTTAATGTTTTTGAAAGAAGTCTCTTCTGCTCACCAAGGCTGCATATATTTGATCAAAAATACAGTAAAAACAGTAATATTGTGAAATATTATTACAATTTAAAATAACTGTTTTGTATGTGAATATATAGTAAACTGTCATTTATTCCTGTGATCAAAGTTGATTTTGTTTCTGCATAATTACTCCAGTCTTCAGTGTCACATGATCCTTCAGAAATCATTCTAATATGATGATTTGCTGCTCAAGAAATATTTATGATTATCATCAATGTTGAAAACATTGGGATTTTACATAAAAGCACAAATTCTACTTTAAGGATGAAAGACTAGTGACAGACAGATATACCAGCTAGATAAACATGGATAAACCAGATTTGGCCAGTTTGAGATGATCTGCATCAGTCATTAACAGTGATTAACAAAAAACGTAATGGTTGACCACTAAAAAGAGCTTTAAATAATTCCAGGCCACTTTATCAAAATTCTCAAGGTGTCTTTGAGGTCAAAGAGACTCAGTTATTTAGTAGATAAAAGTGACTTTTAAAAGAGGAACATCACGTGCAATTAGCCAACACTAAAGTTCTAATGTGAGAAAACACCCTAATGCATTTGCAGAAGGCGGCGTGATTATGCAAATTACGGTTAAAACTGGTTTGGGTATCAATAGCCTTTCTTGAGTGCCATCTGACCACAGGGATGGACTATTAGCATTATATTCAAAGAGGGTAATGTTACCAAAAAGAACAAAGAACATGCAAACAATGCAAAGCGTTTCTAGACTGATGGAAAGTGAACTCACTGCAGGTTCAACCTGAGACCGATCAGCTATATCGATATGCACGACCTCCACTGTCTTCCATGTGGTTGGGTCCAGGTCATGTACCTGATAATGGGCATAAACAAACACCAAAAACATATCAGCCTGAGCATGATGTTACAGATGCATTCAAAACATCAAATCACAAAGAAACGTCTTACTCACATTCTCTAAATCGCCCGTGTCAGGTTTGTGCCACGTTTCTATTTTAATCATGAAATCGTCTTTCATGTATTCGTTCTGAGGAGAAGATGCATGTTTATGTTCAGGTTGTGTCACAAACAGCAGCAGGACTTCACTTAAAACTGTGGTTTAGCAGTACATGCAATGCAAATATCACATCTGAGGGCAGAGCATCAGTTTCTAAAGGTCCAACAACTTCAGAGCTTGTGTTTTTAAGCTGGAGTGAATATATAATTTACTCCAAGTTCTACAGGTAAAGTGTGCTGAACTAAAATAGTTACACATACAGTGTTTGCAAAACATACTCAGACAATTAAACCACACTTAGAAGTATAAATGTCACCACATGCAATGACAAAATAATAATTTATCAAAAAGACAGCACATGTGCACTTCAAAACATTTGACAAAAACTTGTTTGAAATGATAAACAATAAAACAAAAAGACTTTTCCATTAATGCAATTTGTAAATGGTCATGCACTTAAGAGTTTAGTGTAAACTAGTCACAATGACAGCAAGTTTTTGTACTTACAGTCACAACTGAAGGGAATGGAGCAGCATGCAAAAATAAAAGAAGAAAAATAATCAGGTGACACAGAAAACATTCATATTTCCACTGTCAAAACAGACCAATACAAATGACTCAAAAGTGTAAGGCCTAAAACATACTCTGAATACATGAATGCAAACCATTACAGAGTGCAACAGTCGAGTTCTGGAAGTAAAAACGCCATTCATTCCTTTTTTTCAATAGAGAAATTGATTTTTAACAATAACTTAAAGCTTAAACAATAAACCTTTAAAGACAGCCCTACTGTGAGCTATGAGTTTGTTTGATAGATAGATAGATAGATAGATAGATAGATAGATAGATAGATAGATAGATAGATAGATAGATAGATAGACATAGATAGATAGACATAGATAGATTGATAGACAGACAGACATAGATAGATAGACATAGATAGATTGATAGATAGACAGACAGATAGATAGACAGACAGACAGACAGACAGACAGACAGACAGACAGACATATAGATTGATATAGACAGACATAGAAATAGATAGATAGACAGATAGACAGATAGATAGATAGATAGATAGATAGATAGACAGACATAGATAGATAGACAGACAGACAGACATAGATAGATAGACATAGATAGATTGATAGATAGACAGACATAGAGATAGATAGATAGACAGACAGACAGACAGACAGACAGACATAGAGATAGATAGATAGACAGACAGACAGACAGACATAGATAGATAGATAGACATAGATAGACATAGATAGATTGATAGATAGACAGACATAGAGATAGATAGACAGACAGACAGACAGACAGACAGATAGATAGATTGATATAGACAGACATAGAAATAGATAGATAGATAGACAGATAGATAGATAGATAGATAGACATAGATAGATAGATAGATAGATAGATAATCAACATTTTTAAATTAGTAGTTTTATTTTTCTCCATTTTTAATTTGATAATGCTGTTTGCAATGCTTTATGGGATTGTAGTCCTTTCCCCTCACTAAAGCCGTCAAGTACTTTCTTTTCAAATGCTTTTTTGCTTCAAATTAAAGTTTGTAATGTTGTGATTCACCTCAGAGCTGGTTGCCTTGATTCATGGCTCATAACGCTTTAAAGAAATACTTTTGTTAAATCCCTATGGGAGAAATGAACGGAAAAAAAAACTTCCGGAACCAACGCAGCTAAAAAAAAAGCCCACTAATGCACTTTATAGTTACAAAATACGTCAGAGCTCAGATCGTAATGCAACTCAAGTGTTCAGTGCAGAACGCGGACATAAACTCTTTCAGGTCAGCGGAGAGATGTTTAACTAACATTTTTAAATGTTTATAGCAAGCTACTTGAATAACAATAACCTGCCGAGTATGTTTTTGGCCTAATTCTTCACAAATGTGAGAACTTCATGAAACAATCAAAAACATTGTATATGCATGACATCTGTCCCAATATGCAATTCATTACATATTGTCATATGTAATAAAAACATGATAGTGATGGATTGTGCAGTATAACGGATGAAAAGGTTTCCCACTCACTCGTGCGGCAGTATGGATAAGCATTCCAGGCCTTCTCGTGGAAAACTAACGCCCCCTCTGGTGCGATCATCTTCACAAAGCCTGGCACTTTACTGGACGAACACAAAACACAAAAGCACTGAAGCAAAGTCAGAAGAATTATTCACAGATTTGCATTAAGTTGAATGGTTTGTCATATAATGGGTGTTGCAGAACACTTGAGATGTGTCACATCTGACTATACTAAAGTGTAGGTGTCGTTAATATAAAAAATTCAGTAATTACAGGAACAGGAACACTTAAAGCTTTTATGTATAATGCATTCTAAAGGTATACATAATGTACGTTATAATGCATTATAATATATGCAGTCCTTGTTACATCTGAAATTGGTTGTTTGTCGTGTTTTAATGCATTAAATGTGTAATAGATAAGTATTATAACAAATATTCATGAAACCATACAATGCATTATAATGTGCATTATTAATGCATTAAAAATAATTTTATAATGCACTATATAAAGCTTTGAAGTGTTATAAAAAAAATGACTTGACTATACTATTAAAGTCTTGGCGTACAGAATAAACCTAAGCTGCTGACTTTGTTTTTACCTCTTTAAGTGGTAAATTTTGTGTGTGTATTGTCCCTTCTCGCCCTCCTTCTCATACGGTTCGTTCTTCAGCACTTCAATGCCCTCTCCGCCACCCGTCTCGTTTTTACTGGCCTCAGCCACCGAGAAAAGCTGCCCGACTTGATACTGCAGTGGCAGAGAGCAGAGAAACAGGTGAGGTTTAAAAGATGATCAGTGCATAACAACACTTAAAGAGGACCTATTATGCGCTTTTACAAAGTCTTGATGTGGTTTTTGGGCTTTACTAGAATAGAACAAAACATGATTTTCCTCATATTCTCCATTGTTGCGACTCCTCTCTTCCCAGTCTGTCAGTAACGCTCTGTTTAGTTCCTGTCTCTATGAAGCCCCTCCTTCTGAAAAGCACACTGTGCTCTGATTGGTCGGCTGGATCAGTGTGTTGTGATTGGTTAAGCGCTTCGAGTGTTTGGGAAATGTCCCGCCCCTTACCATAACCGCCAGTTTAACACACTACTAACTAACTCAACCAGGCCCCGCCCCTTTATTCTGCATATTAATTATTTAAATGAGGAATATTTAGACGTGTTCGTTCCCGTAAGAAACTCAAGACTACAATGGAGGCGTTTCAGGAGTTCAGAAACACTGACACTGATATAAAGAATAACTTTTCATGCTTAACTTTTCAATAAGCTTTTTCATGATCAAACAGCAACATTACACACACTAAAGAAAGATGAACATGGAAAAAAGCAGAATAGGACCCCTTTAAGTCAATACCAAATCAAAGATGACTCTCTATGAAATCAGATATTGGAGTTTAGTCCAGAGTTATTGTAGTTAACTAAAACCATTAAAACATTTCCATTACTTAAAATAAAACATAAAAGAAGATAAATCTCATTTTCATTTATTTTAACTTGATGTACAAAAAAAAAAAAAAAAAAAAGGAAATAAGAATTAATAGTAACTATGTAGACAAAGATAAAAAAAAATAAAGAATAATAAAAATAACAAAATCACAACATAATTAGTAAACTTTAACCAAAATGAAATTGGAAAATATAACAATGAAAACTAATTCATAATATTAATCTAAAATCTCAATGACTAAAATAACACTTAGATGGATAAATCACTTACTAAAATAGCCCTTGTCTTTGAGGTCATCTATATGCTAGTACACTCCAAAAAAGTCCTCTCGGAAAAGACATTTTAATATCAAGAGAAGTTTTTTTTTTTTTTTTTAAATCTTACCTGGTAAAATAAGGAAAACATCATAATCAAAGAGAAACTAGCAGTCTTACATGCATGAATACACAAACCCTACAGACTTCATATAGGAAAGCCTCAGATCAGCATCTGGGGAATTAAACAGCTCTCGTATAATTAAAATATGTGCCTTCCAGCACTCTCAGATATTAAGACAAAACTGCATTGTGTGACTGATTGATGCCTTAGAGCGACATTATGGGAAAACCAGTTTAACAAAGGCAAACGGGGAACTGCCGCAGGTACGTGCATGAATAGTTATTAATATTTATGCTAATTAATAGTTATGTCCACTTAAAGGAGAAGTTCACTTTTAAAATGAAAATTCTGTCATCATATAATCACCCTCATGTTGTTTCAAACCTGTATGAATTTCTTTCTTCTGCTGAACACAAAGGAAGATATTTAGAAGAATGTCAGTAACCAGGCAGTTTCTGGTCTCATTGACTTCCATAGTATATTTTTTTCCTACTATGGAAGTCAATGGGACCAAAAAAACTGCCTGGTTACTGACATTCTTCTAAATATCTTCCTTTCTGTTCAGCAGAAGAAAGAAATTCATACAGGTTTGAAACAACATGAGGGTGATTATATGATGACAGAATTTTCATTTTAAAAGTGAACTTCTCCTTTAATCTTTAATATTTGGCCACTTCTTTACGATAGAAATGCTACAGCTACTGTAGTTTCTTGAACAAGAATAAGTGAACATCAAAACATGCAAACTCAGAGTGAGGGTTTAGAAAAAGGACTAATAATGCCGTTCGTGGATTCTCAGTATTTCTCCGGTTAATCAACAAGAAAAAGAAAGAAACGTTTTCAGGCACTTCATATATAGAACCTTTTAAGGGTTCCAATCATTGCATCCTTTTAAGGATTTAGTTTTTAATTAATTTTAATATAAATTGTATGAATTAAACAGCTCGTAAACAGACTTTATCACTAGAAAAACAGTAAGTAAACATTAAACATGAAAGAGTTTAATCAACAATCAAAATACAATACATCAGTGTTTTGCCAGATGAGAAGTTTATCTATGTATCATCTTTTTACTCTTTAAGGCCAGACACTACAGGTGAATAGGGTAAAATTTTTAACTAGCAGATATCACCATGAAACTTTCCCAGTTGATTAACTACATTAAGATGAGAAAAAAAATGTATTACAAGTTTTCTGTAATTTAATGTTTAAATATGCAAATTAGGCAATCTCTAATTAATTTGCATATATTTTAAAAACGAAATCTGAGTATTGGATAAAGCCAGGTTCAAAATTAATTTTTCATTGTGTTCACATATTAGATGGGAAAAAAATTGCAGAGGGATTTATGGATATCTACTTTTGTTATCCTGTAAATCAGAATATACTGTCAATAGCCTTAAAAAAATTATTTTCGCCATGTTTTTTGGAATAAAATGTTATATAAATCAGGCTAGGAATAATATATTTACAAATCCCTCTGTAAATGTCTTCATAATATAACTAGGTACAAGACTGGAAGGTTTGGTGTATATCGGTGCTACTGAAGTGGAGATTTCAGACTTGGAGAATGAGAGAAAAGTCATTTTGAGAAAACGGGCTTTAAAGATTTATATCAGCCAATGAGATTGCGCATTCAACCCTTTTACTTTCACGATTGGTTGCTGATAAAAAGGAAATGACCATATTTGGATCCGACAGCATTGTACAGGAGAGAGAGAGCTGTGAGAGAGTGTGTGTGATGATTTAGAAAGCCAACTTTTGTTGGATTTATGAGAAATCTACAGACGCAAACA